>NC_135237.1:6373591-6673591 GCF_051348905.1 Ranitomeya variabilis | reverse complement strand
AAGACTATACACACATTACAGTATGGGATCACAGCTGACTCTTTCTGTGAGGTAAAACATTTGACTGCCTGTTTTTAATCAATATTTCACCTCAAAGAAAGTATCAGCTTTGATCCCATGCTGTAATGTCTGTATACTCTCTTGTGCTTCCTCCCCTGCCCAGGAGCTGTGGTATGATCAGACCATGTTCCTGTATGGTCAGACACGACCATTACACAGTACAGCAGGGGACATTTATAAGATTACATCAGTACAGGAACATTTTATTTATCATATCCAATTGTGGAAATTTTTATTATTCCAAGATCTATTGATTAAACACAACTTTTGTTCTTGGAAAATCCCTTTTAATCCTCTACTGACAAGGAGGTAGCAAGGTGTTGTTTCTATACAAGTTACCAAGCGTCTGCCGCTATGGGCTCCTTACTATGCCGTTACCTTTTTCCTCTCCTTCTCCAGCACTCTCCACTGCTCGCAGCACTCCTCCAGCTGCATGTGGAGCTCATTAGCGGGGCCGCTACGATTCCTCGATGGGCGATATTTGTTGAATGGAGCAGGAAAGGGGAGAAACGGCGGAGGAGCATCACTGCAGAACAAGTCACTGATAAATGGGGGAAAGGGGCCGAGATCATCACAGTGGAACAGATCGATGAGGTCAGAGTATGGGAAGGGAGGAGGAAAAGGGAGGCTGCTGGGAGGAGAAAACGATGGGTGGTTAAAAGGGAGGTTCTGGCTTTGCTTGAGGTCGGCCATTAATGAAAAGGAGGGCAGGAAGGAAGCGTTGATGAAGTCTGACATATTTCCCACGCTAGGGTCCTGCTTCCTCTGGAACCCACTATAGATGGGTGGGATCGGCTTCCCATATTGGGGGTTCCACCCTCGCCTCCCCCTTCTCTCTGTATTAGTAATGGGCGAGCTTGGTTTTTTGGCATATCTCTCAGGGCGGCCAGGGGCAGACGTCTGCTGTGGAGGGGACCAGTTGGGTGGGTAGTTTTGTGGCGTGTTACAATACACTCCCTCCTTACTGGGAGACAGATGACTGAAGGCCTTCCTTCGATTTTCTTGGTAAGGTGGGCCATTTTGTTGCCCCTCTTTTTTGGCCAAGGGTATACCAGAGAAATGTCCGGGATGATGAGTAGGTGATCCATCGGACATCGTGGAGCCCACGGGTGATGGTAAAGGGCTGCTCGCTTGATTTTCGTTTCTAGCCGTCTCCATTTCTAACCATTTCTGGTGAAACCCTTCACTTGGTAGGAGCGGCGTCTCTCGATAATTAAAGTTGTCAACCTTAAGAAAGGTGCTGAAGCTGTCGGGAGCTCCGCTGTAGGGCATCCTGTGCGTAGACTCTCTAGGATTGTAGTACGCTGGTGTGTGGACGCTCAGAGGTGTGAAGTCACCGGCAGACCTTCCATACAAGTCTTTATCCCAGGAGTCCCTCATACCTGAACGGTTCTTTGGACCCACTGGAGTCTGCTTCATGAATCTTCCCTTTGTCTTGTCATCTCTGCACCAGGGTCTATGGACACCTGCATATTCCTGAGGTCCCTTCTGGGACTGAGCGTTAGCTGAGGGGTTCAGACGGTCCATGCACTGGTCAGTTCTCTCCATCGGCTGTAAAGAAGTACTGAGATCTAGTGCTGGATTTTCGATGTAGAGATCCTTCAGGAAATCTTCCACTTGAGCACTACAGGCTTTTGGGCTGGAAATCCAATTGTCCAGCAAGCCGAGGTCCTCAAACCCTCTGTGAAGAGACTCCATGTCCGGCAGCTTCCTCCCTGACTCCTCATAGAGCGGAGGGCTGAGTACACTGGGAAAGTCTGGACGTCCTGAAGCCATACTGGGAGTAGACTCAGAAAGGTGATGATGGTCGGCAGTGGCCCAGAGAGGAGGGAACAGTCTAGAGAGTGAATTCCTGAAAATCCCAAGCACATTAGTGAGAAAGGAGGATAAAGATGTGACTGCACCCTAAAGAACGTACGTGAGAAGTGCCGCACTCAACCCAGCCCCACTCCCCCGTTATCAGCAGCAACGTCCGCCTCCCCCGTTATCAGCAGCAAGGTCCGACTCCCCCGTTATCAGCAGCAAGGTCCGACTCCCCAGTTATCAGCAGCAATGTCCGACTCCCCTGTTATCAGCAGCAAGGTCCGACTCCCCCATTATCAGCAGCAAGGTCCGCCTCCCCCATTATCAGCAGCAACGTCCGACTCCCCCATTTTCAGCAGCAACGTCCGACTCCCCCATTATCAGCAGCAACGTCCGACTCCCCCGGTCATCAGCAGCAACGTCCGACTCCCCCGGTACAAGCACCAACGTCCAACTCCTCCGTTATCAGCAGCAACGTCCGACTCCCCCATTATCAGCAGCAACGTCCGACTCCCCCGGTCATCAGCAGCAAGGTCCGACTCCCCCGATACAAGCACCAACATCCAACTCCTCCGTTATCAGCAGCAATGTCCGACTCCCCCGGTACAAGCACTAAAGTCCAAATCCGTTATCACAGCAACGTCTGACTCCCCCGGTCATCAGCAGCAAGGTCTGACTCCCCCGTGATAAGAAACAAATGTCCGACTCCCCTGTCACGTAATCGGCAGCAATGTCCGACTTCCGCCCAGACCTTGCCGTTATTGGCAGCAACATCTGACTCCCGTCCGCCATTATCAGCAGCAATGTCCAACTCCCCCATTAGCAGTGCAGCATAATTGAGGATCAGCAGACACAGACATGACAACCAGCTCCATCATGACATATATGTCACCCCCGATCACTAAGCGCCGGCGTCCCCTCTGCTCTTTACTCACCAGTCTGTAACTCCATCCCTGTCATTATCCTCTTCCAGAAATCGTGACTCTGACCCAATCACACTGGAACGCGGCTCCTCTGAGAAAGCTACAGGCGAACTATGCGAATAAAGGAAGGGTTAATGTCATTAGATAAAGAGACAGACAAAAAACATTCATAGGCCTGGAGGACCCTCCACAAGGTTTCCCCCATACAGTGATACGACCTCCATACAGAATAATACGACCCTGTCCCCCCATACAGTGATACAACGACCCCCACACAGTGATATAATGACCCCGTCCCCACAGTGATATAATGACCCCGTCCCCACACAGTGATATAATGACCCCGTCCCCACACAGTGATATACGACCCCGTCCCCTCATACAGTGATACAACGACCCCCACACAGTGATATAATGACCCCGTCCCCCAGTACAGTGATATACGACTCCATCCCCCATAGCGATTTAATGACCCTGTACCACCACACAGTGATATACGTCCCCATTCCCCTATACAGTGATAGAATGACCCAGCTCCCCATACAGTGATATAACAACAATGTCCCCCACATACAGTGATATAATGACCCCGTTTTCCCCCGCGGTACCTTTCGTCCTTATGGCCCCAGGTGCTGGGGGCCCCGGCATCATCCACACATACAGACCAGCTGCTGTATAACTTGGACTGAGGAACCGTCGCAGCTGCACTGGGAATCTCAGTGATAAATTGGGTGAGCAGAGGAGCGTCCATCCTCCGAATCATGAGCTCCATCTGCAGAGAGAAGTGAGAAGTGTAAAGTATGGTGGACACTCAGAAAACTACTATGCAGTACAACTCCCAGGATTTCTGCAAGCACAGTACAGAATCTATCAGAGATAGTGGCAGAAACAAGCAATCTCACACCCTGTGCCCACAATCATCACAGAAACCCCTGCAACTGTGACACGGGCAACAACACTGACATGAGAAGCGACACCGATAAGGGCAGTAACACCGACACAGGCAGCGACAACAACACGGGCAGCGACAACGACATGGGCAGCGTCAACGACACGGGCAGGGACAAAGACACGGGCAGCGACAAAGACACAGGGAACGACGATACAGCAGCGACAACGACATGGACAGTGACAATGACACGAGCAGAGACAACGACACGGACAGCACCATCGACAGTGACAAGGGCAAGACAGGTAGCTTTAACGACAGCTACAAAGTCAAGGGGAGCATCAAGGACAGCTACAATGACACAGGGAGCGACACCGACTGCTACAATGACACAGGGTGGGACACTAACAGCGACACCGACATGGGGAATGACGACACAGGCAGCAACCGCGACATGGGGAGCGACACCGACATGAGGAGCGTCAACGACAGCTACAATGACACGACAAGTGACAAAGACGAGACAGCAGCGACAAAGACATGGGCAGTGACAGCAACACGGGGAGTGATGACACGGGCAGTGAAAACGACACGGAGAGCGTTAACGAAAGCTACCATGATACAGGGAGCGACACGGACAGCTACAATGACACGGGGAGTGACAACGACAGCTACAACAAGGGTAGCGACACTGACACGATCAGAGACAACGACAGAGAGGTACAACGACAAGAGGAGCGACAACGACATGGGGAGCGACAATGACAAGAGGGGCAACAACGACACAAAAACAATCACAAGAGGAGCGACAAGGACACAGGGAGAAACAATCACAAGAGGAGCGACAACGACAAGGGGATGGACAACGACAAAAGGAGCAACAACGACAAGGGGATCGACAACGACAAGGGGAGGGACAACACGGGCAGCGACAACAACATGGGCAGCGACAACGACACGGACAGCACCACCAACAGTGACAAGGACAACGCTACCGACAGTGACAAGGACACGGGCGAGACAGGGAGCTTCAGTGACAGCGGCAATGACACGGGAAGGGACACCGACAAGGGCAGCGACACCGACATGATCAGAGACAACGACACGGGGAGGGAAAATGACAAGAGGAGCGACAACGACAAGAGGAGCGACAACGACACGGGAAGCGACAATGACAAGAGGAGCGGCAATGACACCGGCAGTGACAATGACAACAGGAGCAACAACCACAAGGGGATCGACAACGACACGGGGAGGGACACCTACACGGCCAGCAACAACGAAATGGGCAGAGACACTGACAGCTACAATAACATGGGGAGTGACAACGACACGGGGAGCGACAACAACAAGAGGAGCAACAACAACACGGGGAGCGGTAGCAACACGGTGAGTGACAATGACACAGAGCAACAACGGCACAGGGAGCGACAGCAACACGGCGAGCGACAGCGACATGGGGAGCGACAACATGGGGAGCGACAACGACATTCGGAGCGACAGAGTCATGGGGAGCGACAATGACACAGAGGGACAACAACACACGGAGCGACAGTCATGGGGAGCGACAATGACACTGAGGGACAACAACACACGGAGCGACAGTCATGGGGAGCGACTGACACAGAGGGACAACAACACACAGAGCGACAGTCATGGGGAGCGACAATGACACAGAGGGACAACACACGGAGCGACAGAGTCATGGGGAGCGACAATGACACAGAGGGACAACAACACAGGGAGCGACAGTCATGGGGAGCGACAATGACACAGAGGGACAACACACGGAGCGACAGAGTCATGGGGAGCGACAATGACACAGAGGGACAACACACGGAGCGACAGTCATGGGGAGCGACAATGACACTGAGGGACAACAACACACGGAGCGACAGTCATGGGGAGCGACAATGACACTGAGGGACAACAACACACGGAGCGACAGTCATGGGGAGCGACAATGACACAGAGGGACAACAACACACGGAGCGACAGAGTCATGGGGAGCGACAATGACACAGAGGAACAACAACACACGGAGCGACAGTCATGGGGAGCGACAATGACACAGAGGGACAACAACACACGGAGCGACAGAGTCATGGGGAGCGACAATGACACAGAGGAACAACAACACACGGAGCGACAGTCATGGGGAGCGACAATGACACTGAGGGACAACAACACACGGAGCGACGGTCATGGGGAGCAACAATGACACAGAGGGACAACAACACACGGAGCGACAGAGTCATGGGGAGCGACAATGACACAGAGGGACAACAACACACGGAGCGACAGTCATGGGGAGCGACAATGACACAGAGGGACAACAACACACGGAGCGACAGTCATGGGGAGCGACAATGACACAGAGGGACAACAACACACGGAGCGACAGTCATGGGGAGCGACAATGACACAGAGGGACAACGACACACGGAGCGACAGTCATGGGGAGCGACAATGACACAGAGGGACAACAACACACGGAGCGACAGTCATGGGGAGCGACTGACACAGAGGGACAACAACACACGGAGCGACAGTCATGGGGAGCGACAATGACACAGAGGGACAACAACACACGGAGCGACAGAGTCATGGGGAGCGACAATGACACTGAGGGACAACACACGGAGTGACAGAGTCATGGGGAGCGACAATGACACAGAGGGACAACAACACACGGAGCGACAGAGTCATGGGGAGCGACAATGACACAGAGGGACAACGACACACGGAGCGACAGTCATGGGGAGCGACAATGACACAGAGGGACAACAACACACGGAGCGACAGTCATGGGGAGCGACAATGACACAGAGGGACAACAACACACGGAGCGACAGTCATGGGGAGCGACAATGACAGAGGGACAACGACACACGGAGCGACAGTCATGGGGAGCGACAATGACACAGAGGGACAACAACACACGGAGCGACAGTCATGGGGAGCGACAATGACACAGAGGGACAACAACACACGGAGCGACAGTCATGGGGAGCGACAATGACACAGAGGGACAACAACACACGGAGCGACAGAGTCATGGGGAGCGACAATGACACTGAGGGACAACACACGGAGTGACAGAGTCATGGGGAGCGACAATGACACAGAGGGACAACAACACACGGAGCGACAGAGTCATGGGGAGCGACAATGACACAGAGGGACAACAACACACGGAGCGACAGTCATGGGGAGCGACAATGACACAGAGGGACAACAACACACAGAGCGACAGTCATGGGGAGCGACAATGACACAGAGGGACAACAACACACGGAGCGACAGAGTCATGGGGAGCGACACTGACTAGCCCTGACAGGAGGAATAACATGAACTAGAACTGATATGACAGGAGGAGTAGCAGAGCTGCACACACGCTCCCAGCATGGGGCAGCGTATACAAGGTGTTGCTAAGTGATTAGGAAGGTGTAGACGCCACGGTCCCCACCCCGGCTAAGACCAGGACGTAAGTCAGCAGAGAAGAGTGATAGCGACACGGTCCAACAGCGCCACAGCCACGAGATACCCCAGGACTATGGGCCTCACTGCAGAGGCTGCATCCATCTGCCAGGAAATTCCGACACCAACGCCTGCGGCCTGCAGACCCCTGACTTCTCCTAGTGGCCACAAAGTAAAAAGTCCCACTCATAGCTCAGGACCAGAGGAGCTTACACGGTCAGTGATTCCCATCTGCCGACCTCGGCCATGTCCAGGCTCTGATGTCACTCGGCGGAGGATGGGGGCCGTATTCTCGCGTGGAGACAGAGTAAAAAATACAACAATGCAACTCTCCACAAGACCACTGGGTGGCAGCAAATCACAATCTATTAAAGAGACAGGCCCCTCTTACAAGGTAGAGGTTCTATCAGCGCTGGAGTGTATGAGAGGGGCTGGTATCACTCACAAAGTGTATATACAGTGCAGAGCAAAAGTTTGGACACACCTTCTCATTTAAAGATTTTTCTGTATTTTCATGACTATGAAAATTGTACATTCACACTGAAGGCATCAAAACTATGAATTAACACATGTGGAATTATATACTTAACAAAAAAGTGTGAAACAACTGAAATTATGTCATATTCTAGGTTCTTCAAAGTAGCCACCTTTTGCTTTGATGACTGCTTTGCACACTCTTGGCATTCTCTTGATGAGCTTCAAGAGGTAGTCACTGGGAATGGTCTTCCAACAATCTTGAAGGAGTTCCCAGAGATGCTTAGCACTTGTTGGCCCTTTTGCCTTCACTCTGCGGTCCAGCTCACCCCAAACCATCTCGATTGGGTTCAGGTCTGGTGACTGTGGAGGCCAGGTCATCTGGCGTAGCACTCCATCACTCTTCTTGGTCAAATAGCCCTTACACAGCCTGGAGGTGTGTTTGGGGTCATTGTCCTGTTGAAAAATAAATGATGGTCCAACTAAACGCAAACCGGATGGAATGGCATGCCGCTGCAAGATGCTGTGGTAGCCATGCTGGTTCAGTATGCCTTAAATTTTGAATAAATCCCCAACAGTGTCACCAGCAAAGCACCCCCACACCATCACACCTCCTCCTCCATGCTTCACGGTGGGAACCAGGCATGTAGAGTCCATCCTTCACCTTTTCTGCGTCGCACAAAGACACGGTGGTTGGAACCAAAGATCTAAAATTTGGACTCCTCAGACCAAAGCACAGATTTCCACTGGTCTAATGTCCATTCCTTGTGTCCTTTAGCCCAAACAAGTCTCTTCTGCTTGTTGCCTGTCCTTAGCAGTGGTTTCCTAGCAGCTATTTTACCATGAAGGCCGGCTGCACAAAGTCTCCTCTTAAGAGTTGTTGTAGAGATGTGTCTGCTGCTAGAACTCTGTGTGGCATTGACCTGGTCTCTAATCTGAGCTGCTGTTAACCTGCGATTTCTGAGGCTGGTGACTCGGATAAACTTATTCTCAGAAGCAGAGGTGACTCTTGGTCTTCCTTTCCTGGGGCGGTCCTCATGTGAGCCAGTTTCTTTGTAGCGCTTGATGGTTTTTGCCACTGCACTTGGGGACACTTTCAAAATTTGCCCAATTTTTCGGACTGACTGACCTTCATTTCTTAAAGTAATGATGGCCACTCGTTTTTCTTTACTTAGCTGCTTTTTTCTTGCCATAATACAAATTCTAACAGTCTATTCAGTAGGACTATCAGCTGTGTATCCACCAGACTTCTGCACAACACAACTGATGGTCCCAACACCATTTATAAGGCAAGAAATCCCACTTATTAAACCTGACAGGGCACACCTGTGAAGTGAAAACCATTCCCGGTGACTACCTCTTGAAGTTCATCAAGAGAATGCCAAGAGTGTGCAAAGCAGTCATCAAAGCAAAAGGTGGCTACTTTGAAGAACCTAGAATATAAGACATAATTTCAGTTCTTTCACACTTTTTAGTTAACCCCTTCATGACCCAGCCTATTTTGACCTTAATGACCTGGCCGTTTTTTGCAATTCTGACCAGTGTCCCTTTATGAGGTAATAACTCAGGAACGCTTCAACGGATCCTAGCGGTTCTGAGACTGTTTTTTCGTGACATATTGGGCTTCATGTTAGTGGTATATTTAGGTCGATAATTTTTGTGCTTATTTGTGAAAAAAATGGAAATTGGGCTAAAATTTTGAAAATTTCGCAATTTTCAAATTTTGAATTTTTATTCTGTTAAACCAGAGAGTTATGTGACACAAAATAGTTAATAAATAACATTTCCCACATGTCTACTTTACATCAGCACAATTTTGGAAACAAAAAAACTAAATTTACAAAACCATTTTTTTTAGGGACCACCTCACATTTGAAGTCAGTTTGAGGGTTCTATATGGTTGAAAATACCCAAAAGTGACACCATTCCAAAAACTGCACCCCTCAAGGTGCTCAAAACCACGTTTTATTAACCCTTCAGGTGCTTCACAGCAGCAGAAGCAACATGGAAGGAAAAAATTAACATTTAACGTTTTAGTCACAAAAATGATCTTTTAGCAACAATTTTTTTATTTTTCCAAGGGTAAAAAGAGAAACTGGACCCCAAAAGTTATTGTACAATTTGTCCTGAGTACGCCGATACCTCATATATGGGGGGGAATCACTGTTTGGGCGCACGACAGGGCTCGGAAGGGAAGGAGCGCCATATGACTTTTTCAATGAAAAATTGGCTCCAATCTTTAGCCGACACCATGTCACGTTTGGAGAGCCCCTGTGTGCCTAAACAGTGGAGTTCCCCCACAGGTGACCCCATTTTAAAAACTAGACCCCCCAAGGAACTTATCTAGATGCATAGTGAGCACTTTGAACCCCCAGGTGCTTCACCAAATGATCCGTAAAAATGAAAAAGTACTTTTTTTCACAAAAAATTTCTTTTAGCCTCAATTTTTTCATTTTCACATGGGCAACAGGATAAAATGGACCTAAAATGTGTTGGGTAATTTCTCCTGAGTACACTGATACCTCACATGTGGGGGTAAACCACTGTTTGGGCGCATAGCAGGGCTCGGAAGGGAAGGAGCGCCATTTGACTTTTGAATGAAAAATTAGCTCCGTTAGCGGACACCATGTCGCGTTTGGAGAGCCCCTGTGTGCCTAAACATTGGAGCTCCCCCACAAGTGACCCCATTTTGGAAACTAGACCCCCCAAGGAACTTATCTAGATGCACAGTGAGCACTTTAAACCCCCAGGTGCTTCACAAATTGATCCGTAAAAATGAAAAAGTACTTTTTTTTCACAAAAAAATTCTTTTAGCCTCAATTTGTTCATTTCCACATGGGCAACAGGATAAAATGGATCCTAAAATTTATTGGGCAATTTCTCCTGAGTACACTGATACCTCACATGTGGGGGTAAACCACTGTTTGGGCACACGGCAGGACTCGGAAGGGAAGGAGCGCCATTTGACTTTTTGAATGAAAAATTAGCTCCAATCGTTAGCGGACACTATGTCGCATTTGGAGTGCCCCTGTGTGCCTAAACATTGGAGCTCCCCTACATATGACCCCATTTTGGAAACTAGACCCCTGAAGGAGCTTATCTAGATGTTCGGTGACCACTTTAAACCTCCAAGTGCTTCACAGAAGTTTATAACGCAGAGCTGTGAAAATAAAAAATCATTTTTCTTTCCTCAAAAATTATTTTTTAGCCCGCAATTTTTTATTTTCACAAGAGTAACAGGAGAAATTGGACCCCAAACATTGTTGTCCAGTTTGTCCTGAGTACGCTGATACCCCATATGTGGGGGGGAACCACTGTTTGGGCACACGTCGGGGCTCGGAAGGGAAGTAGTGACTTTTGAAATGCAGACTTTGATGGAATGGCCTGCGGGCGTCACGTTGCATTTGCAGAGCTCCAGATGTGCCTAAACAGTAGAAACACCCCACAGGTGACCCCATTTTAGAAACTAGACCCCCCAAGGAACTCATCTAGATGTGTGCTGAGCACTTTGAACCCCCAAGTACGTCACAGAAGTTTACAACGCAGAGCCGTGAAAATAAAAAATAATTTTTCATTCCTCTAAAATTATGTTTTAGCAAGCAATTTTTTATTTTCGCAAGGGTAACAGGAGAAATTGGACCCCAATAATTGTTGCCTAGTTTGTTCTGAGTATGCTGGTACCCCATATGTGGGGGTAAACCACTGTTTGGGCGCACGTCGGGGCTCGGAAGGGAGCGAGCACCATTTGACCTTTTGAACGCAAGATTGGCTGGAATCAATGGTGGCGCCATGTTGCGTTTGGAGACCCCTGATGTGCCTAAATAGTGAAAACCCCTCAATTCTAACTCCAACACTAACCCCAACACACCCTTAACCCCAACTCTAGCCATAACCCTAATCACAGCCCTAACCCCAACACACCCCTAACTCTAATCCCAACCCTAACCCTAATCCCAACCCTAACCACAACCCTAACCCCAACACACCCCTAACCCTAATCCCAACCCTAACCCTAATCCCAACCCTAACCCCAACACACCCCTAACCCTAACCATAACCACAAGCCTAATCTTAACTCTATTTCCAACCCTAGCCCTAATTCCAACCCTAACTAATTCCAACCCTAAGGCTATGTGCCCACGTTGTGGATTCGTGTGAGATTTTTCCACACCATTTTTGAAAAATCCGCAGGTAAAAGGCACTGCATTTTACCTGCGGATTTACCGCGGATTTCCAGTGTTTTTTGTGTGGATTTCACCTGCGGATTCCTATTGGAGAACAGGTGTAAATAGCTGCAGAATCCGCACAAAGAATTGACATGCTGTGGAAAATACAACACAGCGTTTCCGCGCTGTATTTTCCGCACCATGGGCACAGCGGATTTGGTTTTCCATAGGTATACATGGTGCTGTAAACCTGATAGAAAACTGCTACGAATCCACAGCGGCCAATCCACAACGTGTGCACAGAGCCTAATTCTAACCCTAGTTCTAACCGTAATTCTAACCCTAGCCCTAACCCTTGTGGAGGAAAAAAAAAAATGTTTTCTTCATTTTATTATTGTCCCTACCTATGGAGGTGATAAAGGGGGGGTTCATTTACTATTTTTTTTATTTTGATCACTGTGATAGCCAGGTTTTATCAGTGATCAAAATGTACCTGGAACAAATCTGTCAGCCGGCAGATTCGGCGGGCGCATTGCGCGTGTGCCTGCCATTTTGGAAGATGGCGGCGCCCATGGAGAAGACGGACGGACACCGGGAGGCTCGGTAAGTATGAGGGGGTGGGATCAGAGCACGGGGGGGATCGGAGCACAGGGGGTGGATCGGAGCACGGGGGGTGGATCGGAGCACGGGGGGGTGGGATCGGAGCACAGGGGGTGGATCGGAGCACGGGGGGTGGGATCGGAGCATGGGGGGTGGGATCGGAGCACGGGGGGTGGGATCGGAGCACGGGGGGTGGGATTGGAGCACGGGGGGTGGATCGGAGCACGGGGTGGGATCGGAGCACGGGGAGGTGGATCAAAGCACGGGGAGGTGGATCGGAGCACGGGGGGTGGATCGGAGCACGGGGGTGGGATCGGAGCACAGGGGGAGCAGACAGGAGGACGGGGGAGCGGACAGGGGGATGGAGGGGAGCGGAGCACAGAACGGAGGACTGGGGAGGAGATCGGTGGTGGTGGGCACATCAGGGTTTCCAGCCATGACCGATAATATTGCAGCATCGGCCATGGCTGGATTGTAATATTTCACCACTTTTCATAGGTGAAATATTTCAAATTGCTCTGATTGGCTGTTTCACTTTCAACAGCCAATCAGAGTGATCGTAGCCACGGGGGTACCACTCCCCCTGTCCCTGTAGGTTGGGTGAAATTGGAGTTAACCCTTTCACCCGATCTGCAGGGACGCGATCCCTCCATGACGCCACATAGGCGTCACAGGTCGGATTGGCACCGACTTTCATGACGCCTACGTGGCGTCACAGGTCGGGAAGGGGTTAAGTATATAATTCCACATGTGTTAATTCATAGTTTTGATGTCTTCAGTGTGAATGTACAATTTTCATAGTCATGAAAATACAGAAAAATCTTTAAATGAGAAGATGTGTCCAAACTTTTGGTCTGTACTGTATAATTGCCCATTATTATATATATAATCACTCCAATATTATATATAATTGCCCCAATATTATATACTAGATGGTGGCCCGATTCTAACGCATCGGGTATTCTAGAATATGTATGTCTACGTAGTATATTGCCCAGCCAAGTAGTATATTGCCCAGTGACGTAGTATATTGCCCAGTGACGTAGTATATTGCCCAGTTACATAGTATATTGCCCAGTGACGTAGTATATTGCCCAGTGACGTAGTATATTGCCCAGTGATGTATATATTGCCCAGTTACATAGTATATTGCCCAGTTACATAGTATATTGCCCAGTGACGTACTATATTGCCCAGTTACATAGTATATTGCCCAGTGACGTACTATATTGCCCAGTTACATAGTATATTGCCCAGTTACATAGTATATTGCCCAGTGACGTACTATATTGCCCAGTTACATAGTATATTGTCCAGTGACGTACTATATTGCCCAGTGACGTAGTATATTGCCCAGTGACGTAGTATATTGTCCAGTTATGTAGTATATTGCCCAGTGACGTAGTATATTGCCCAGCCACGTAGTATATTGCCCAGTTACATAGTATATTGTCCAGTGACGTACTATATTGCCCAGTGACGTAGTATATTGCCCAGTGACGTAGTATATTGTCCAGTTATGTAGTATATTGCCCAGTGACGTAGTATATTGCCCAGCCACGTAGTATATTGCCCAGTGACGTAGTATATTGCCCAGTTACATAGTATATTGCCCAGTTACATAGTATATTGCCCAGTTACATAGTATATTGCCTGTCATGATTCCCCAATGGCATGGGAACATCAGAAACACAAAATAACAGACTAGCCCTCGGGTGATGGAAACTCAAGCTGACCGTGACCTAAATCTACCACACAACTAACAGTAGCCAGGAAGCATTCCTACGGCTGCCTAGATGCCATGCGCCAGCCGGAGAACTAACTACACCTGGAAGAGGAAGGAACAGACCTGGCTTACCTCTAGTGAAATTCCCCAAAGATGATAGTAGCCCCCACATATATTAACGGTGAGTTCAGAGGAAAAGACATACACAGTATGAAGGTAGATTTAGCAAAGCGAGGTCCACTTACTAGATAGAGGAAGGATACAAAAGAGGACTTCACGGTCAGCTGAAAAACCCTTTCAAAAACCCATCCTGAAATTACTTTAAGACTCCTGTGTCAACTCATGACACAGGAGTGGCAATTTCAGTCCACAAGAGCTTCCAGTAACAGGAAATGACAAACTGTAAACTGGACAAAAAATACAAAACAAAAAGGACAAGAGTCCACTTAGCTGATCAGCAGACTGGTAGCAGGAACATGCAACTGAAAGACTCAGGTTACAATGATGACCGGCAAGGAAGTGACTGGAGAGCAAGGCTAAATAGGGAACTCCCAAAACTGATGGAAGCAGGTGAGCTGAGGCAGAAAAGAACACACAAGTCTCCAGTACCACCAGCCACCACTAGGGGAGCCCAAAAAGCGGATCACAACAGTACCCCCCCTTAAGGAGGGGGCACCGAACCCTCACAAGAACCGCCAGGGCGACCTGGATGAGCCCTATGAAAGGCACGAACCAAATCCGAGGCATGAACATCAGAGGCAGTTACCCAAGAATTATCTTCCTGACCATAGCCCTTCCATTTAACCAGATACTGGAGTCTCCGCCTGGAAATACGGGAGTCCAAGATCTTCTCTATAACGTACTCCAATTCACCCTCAACCAGCACAGGAGCAGGAGGCTCAGCAGAAGGAACCACCTGCACCTGGTATCTCCGCAACAACGACCGATGGAACACATTATGGACAGCGAAAGATGCCGGGAGGTCCAAACGAAAGGAAACAGGGTTAATAATCTCCAAAATCCTATAGGGACCGATGAACCGAGGCTTAAATTTAGGAGAAGAAACCCTCATTGGGACAAAACGGGAAGACAACCACACCAAGTCCCCAACACGAAGGCGAGGACCAACCCGACGCTGGCGGTTAGCAAACCGCTGAGTCCTCTCCTGGGACAAATTCAAATTGTCCACCACTTGTTCCCAAATCCGATACAACCGATCCACCACAGCATCTACTCCAGGACAATCCGAAGACTCCGCCTGACCAGAAGAAAAACGGGGATGAAACCCCGAATTGCAAAAGAAAGGGGAAACCAAAGTGGCCGAACTAGCCCGATTATTAAGAGCAAACTCCGCCAACGGCAAAAAGGCAACCCAATCATCCTGATCCGCAGACACAAAACACCTCAAATACGTCTCCAAAGTCTGATTAGTTCGCTCCGTCTGGCCATTAGTCTGAGGATGGAAGGCAGACGAAAAAGACAAATCAATGCCCAACCTGGCACAGAATGCCCGCCAAAATCTAGAAACGAACTGGGTACCCCTATCAGAAACGATATTTTCAGGAATACCATGCAAGCGAACCAAATTTTGAAAAAACAAATGAACAAACTCAGACGAAGAAGGCAACTTCGGCAATGGCACCAAATGAACCATCTTAGAAAAACGGTCACACACCACCCAGATAACAGACATCCTCTGAGAGACAGGAAGATCAGAAATAAAGTCCATCGAGATGTGCGTCCAAGGCCTCTTCGGAATAGGCAAGGGCAACAACAACCCGCTAGCCCTAGAACAACAAGGCTTGGCCCGAGCACACACATCACAAGACTGCACAAAAACACGCACATCTCGAGACAGAGATGGCCACCAGAAGGATCTAGCCACCAAATCCCTGGTACCAAAAATTCCAGGATGACCCGCCAGCGTAGAAGAATGAACCTCCGAGATGACTCTACTGGTCCAATCATCAGGAACAAACAGTCTACCAGGTGGACAGCGATCAGGTCTATCCGCCTGAAACTCTTGCAAAGCACGTCGCAGATCTGGGGAAATAGCGGATAATATCACCCCATCCTTAAGGATACCTGTAGGTTCCGAATCACCAGGGGAATCAGGCTCAAAACTCCTAGAAAGGGCATCTGCCTTCACATTCTTAGAACCTGGTAGATATGAGACCACAAAATTAAACCGAGAGAAAAACAACGACCAGCGCGCCTGTCTAGGATTCAGGCGCCTGGCAGACTCAAGATAAATCAGATTCTTGTGATCAGTCAAAACCACCACCTGATGTCTAGCACCCTCAAGCCAATGACGCCACTCCTCAAATGCCCACTTCATGGCCAAAAGCTCCCGATTACCGACATCATAATTTCTTTCGGCGGCAGAAAATTTTCGAGAAAAGAACGCACAAGGTCTCATCACTGAGCAATCGGAACTTTTCTGCGACAAAACCGCCCCCGCTCCGATCTCGGAAGCATCGACCTCAACCTGAAAGGGGAGAGAGACATCAGGCTGGCGCAACACAGGGGCAGACGAAAAGTGGCGCTTAAGTTCCCGAAAGGCCTCCACAGCGGCAGAGGACCAATTGGCAACATCAGCACCCTTCTTAGTCAAATCCGTAAGAGGCTTAGCAACACCAGAAAAACCAGTTATAAATCGACGATAAAAATTAGCAAAGCCCAAGAACTTCTGAAGACCCTTTAGAGAAGTAGGCTGCGTCCAGTCACAAATAGCCCGAACCTTGACAGGGTCCATCTCAACAGAAGAAGGGGAAAAAATGTACCCCAAAAAGGAAATCTTTTGAACCCCAAAAACACACTTAGAACCCTTTACACACAGAGAATTCTCCCGCAAGACCTGAAAAACCCTCCTGACCTGCTGAACATGAGACTCCCAGTCCTCAGAAAAAATCAAAATATCGTCCAAATACACAATCATAAATTTATCCAGATATTCACGGAAAATATCATGCATAAAGGACTGAAAAACTGAAGGTGCATTAGAAAGGCCGAAGGGCATTACTAAATACTCAAAGTGGCCCTCAGGCGTATTAAATGCGGTTTTCCACTCATCCCCCTGCTTAATTCGCACCAAATTATACGCCCCACGGAGATCAATCTTGGAGAACCACTTAGCCCCCCTTATGCGAGCAAACAAATCAGTAAGCAGCGGCAACGGATACTGATATTTGACAGTAATTTTATTCAGGAGTCGATAATCAATACAAGGCCTCAGCGAGCCATCCTTTTTAGAGACAAAGAAAAACCCAGCTCCTAAAGGTGATGAAGAAGGACGAATATGTCCCTTTTCCAGGGACTCCTTAACATACTCTCGCATGGCAGCATGCTCAGGTACAGATAGGTTAAACAAACGACCCTTTGGAAATTTACTGCCTGGAATCAGATCTATGGCGCAATCACACTCTCTGTGGGGAGGGAGAGAACCAATTTTAGGCTCTTCAAAAATATCCCCAAAATCCGACAAAAATGCCGGAACCTCAGAGGGAATAGATGACGAGATAGAAACCAAAGGTATGTCCCCATGAGCCCCCCGACATCCCCAGCTTAACACAGACATAGTTTTCCAGTCCAGTACTGGGTTATGAGATTGTAACCATGGTAATCCAAGCACTAACACATCATGTAAATTATGCAACACGAGGAAGCGAATCATCTCCTGATGGTCTGGAGTCATACGCATAGTCACTTGCGTCCAGAACTGTGGTCTATTACAAGCCAGAGGTGTAGAATCAATACCCTTCAGAGGTATAGGAACTTCCAGAGGCTCCAAATCAAACCCACAGCGCCTGGCGAAGGACCAATCCATGAGACTCAGAGCGGCGCCAGAGTCCACATAGGCATCCACGGTAATAACTGATAATGAACAAATCAGAGTTACAGACAGAAGAAATTTAGACTGTAAAGTGCCAATAGAAACAGACTTGTCAACCTTCCTAGTACGTTTAGAGCATGCTGATATAACATGCGCGGAATCACCACAGTAGAAGCACAAGCCATTTTTGCGCCTATAATTCTGCCGCTCGCTTCTTGACAGAATTCTGTCACATTGCATTTTCTCTGGCGTCCCTTCAGAAGATACCGCCAAATGGTGCACGGGTTTGCGCTCCCGCAAACGCCGATCAATCTGAATCGCCATTGTGATGGACTCATTCAGACCTGTGGGCGTAGGAAACCCCACCATGACATCCTTAACGGCATCAGAAAGGCCTTCTCTGAAAATTGCCGCTAGGGCACACTCATTCCACTGAGTAAGCACAGACCATTTACGAAATTTTTGGCAGTATATCTCGGCTTCATCTTGCCCTTGAGACAGGGCTATTAAAGCTTTTTCAGCTTGAATCTCCAAATTAGGTTCCTCATACAGCAACCCTAAAGCCAGAAAAAACGCATCCACATTGAGCAATGCAGGATCCCCTGGTGTCAATGAAAATGCCCAATTTTGAGGGTCACCCCGCAGCAAAGAAATCACAATCTTAACCTGCTGAACAGGATCTCCAGAGGAGTGAGGTCTGAGAGAAAGGAATAATTTACAATTACATTTGAAATTCTGAAACCGAGATCTATCTCCGGAAAATACCTCTGGTGTAGGAATCTTAGGTTCAGAAATAGGAGTACATATAACATAATCTTGTAAATTCTGAACCTTCGTAGCAAGATTATTTAAACCTGCAGCCAAACTCTGAGAGTCCATCCTTACACCGGAGAGATCAGAGCCATTCAAGGATTAGAAGGAGAGAAAGGCAAGGCTGTAAATAGAGCAGAAATACAACTGAGCCAACTAAGTAGCAAACATGTGAGGAAAAAAAAAAAAAAATCTACAGACTTCTTTTACTCTCCTTTCTTCTGCCAATTACTTTAACAGTGGCCGGTCATACTGTCATGATTCCCCAATGGCATGGGAACATCAGAAACACAAAAATAACAGACTAGCCCTCGGGTGATGGAAACTCAAGCTGACCGTGACCTAAATCTACCACACAACTAACAGTAGCCAGGAAGCATTCCTACGGCTGCCTAGATGCCATGCGCCAGCCGGAGAACTAACTACGCCTGGAAGAGGAAGGAACAGACTTGGCTTACCTCTAGTGAAATTCCCCAAAGATGATAGCAGCCCCCCACATATATTAACGGTGAGTTCAGAGGAAAAGACATACACAGTATGAAGGTAGATTTAGCAAAGCGAGGTCCACTTACTAGATAGAGGAAGGATACAAAAGAGGACTTCACGGTCAGCTGAAAAACCCTTTCAAAAACCCATCCTGAAATTACTTTAAGACTCCTGTGTCAACTCATGACACAGGAGTGGCAATTTCAGTCCACAAGAGCTTCCAGTAACAGGAACTGACAAACTGTAAACTGGACAAAAAATACAAAACAAAAGGACAAGAGTCCACTTAGCTGATCAGCAGACTGGTAGCAGGAACATGCAACTGAAAGACTCAGGTTACAATGATGACCGGCAAGGAAGTGACTGGAGAGCAAGGCTAAATAGGGAACTCCCAAAACTGATGGAAGCAGGTGAGCTGAGGCAGAAAAGCACACACAAGTCTCCAGTACCACCAGCCACCACTAGGGGAGCCCAAAAAGCGGATCACAACAATTGCCCAGTTACATAGTATATTGCCCAGTGACGTAGTATATTGCCCAGTGACGTAGTATATTGCCCAGTGACGTAGTATATTGCACAGTGACGTAGTATATTGCCCAGTTACATAGTATATTGCCCAGTTACGTAGTATATTGCCCAGTGACGTAGTATATTGCCCAGTGACGTAGTATATTGCCCAGCCACGTAGTATATTGCCCAGTGACGTAGTATATTGCCCAGTGACAGTAGTATATTGCCCAGTGACAGTAGTATATTGCCCAGTGACGTAGTATATTGCCCAGTGACGTAGTATATTGCACAGTGACGTAGTATATTGCCCAGCCCACGTAGTATACAGCACAGAGCCATGTAGTATATTGCCCACCCATGTAGTATATTGTCCAGTGACGTAGTATATTGCTGAGTGACGTAGTATATTGCCCAGTTACATAGTATATTGCCCAGTGACGTAGTATATTGCCCAGTTATGTACTATATTGCCCAGCCCACGTAGTATACAGCACAGAGCCACGTAGTATATTGCCCAGTGACGTAGTACATTGCACAGCCCACGTAGTATACAGCACAGAGCCACGTAGTATATTGCCCAGTGACGTAGTATATTGCCCAGTGACGTAGTATATTGCCCAGTGACGTAGTATATTGCACAGTCACGTAGTATATTGCCCAGCCCACGTAGTATACAGCACAGAGCCACGTAGTATATTGCCCACCCATGTAGTATATTGTCCAGTGACGTAGTATATTGCTGAGTGACGTAGTATATTGCAGAGTGACGTAGTATATTGCCCAGTGACGTAGTATATTGCCCAGTTACATAGTATACAGCACAGAGCCACGTAGTATATTGCCCAGTGACGTAGTACATTGCACAGCCCACGTAGTATATTGCCCAGTGACGTAGTACATTGCACAGCCCACGTAGTATACAGCACAGAGCCACGTAGTATATTGCCCAGCCATGTATGACACAGGTTAAAAAATAACCATATACTCACCTTCCGCAGGCGCGTTGTAGCTCTGTCGCCTGTGTGCGGTGCAGGCGGCAGCTTCCGGTCCCAGGGTGTGATGACGTCGCGGTCACATGACCGTGTAGCGGTCACATGACCGTGACGTCATGGCAAGTCCTTCTGCCAGACCATTTGTGCCACCGGAACGTGCCGCGTGCATCGTGAGGAGCGGGAAAGGCGGCGTAGGTGAGTATATAATTTATTTTTTTTTTTTTATTATTTTTAACATTAGATGTTTTTACTATTGACGCTGCATAGACAGCATCAATAGTAAAAAGGTGGTCACACAGGGTTAATAGCGGCGGTAACGGAGTGAGTTACCTGCGGCATAACGTGGTCCGTTACCGCCGGCATTAACCCTGTGTGAGCGGTGACCGGAGGGGAGTATGCGGGCGCCGGGCAGTGACTGCAGGGAGTAAGGAGCGGCCATTTTCTTCCGGACTGTGCGTGTCGCTGATTGGTCGTGGGCGTTTTGCCACGACCAATCAGCAACTTGGATTCCATGACAGACAGAGGCCGCGACCAATGAATATCCGTGACAGACAGAAGGACAGACGGAAGTGACCCTTAATTATATAGTAGATATATATAATCGCCCCAATATTATTATAGATATTATCGCCCCATCTCCACACCGCCAGGGTCCCCTCACTCTCTCACCCTCTGACCTCCTGTTCCCGGTCCATCTCACGCCCGGATATTTTCCCTCACATTGTAACGTTCTCTTGCCACGCCCACCTCCGGGTGTCCTGACTGACAGCAGCTCTGGCTCCGCCCTTCACAGGGTCTCCCGTGGCGCCACCAGGGGCGGATCCGCACAGCACACGTGACCGGCTCCCTCCGCGCTGCCCAGTGTTCCCGCTGTTCGGAGCTGACTGACAGCAGCTTGGTCATGTGACTGGGCGGGGCTATGCAGATTAGAAAGAAAGCGCGGGTCGGCCAGCCTCAGAGCAAACCAGTGACAGCTGAGCTCAGAGGTGGAGGGAGGAGCCAGTGAGGGCGAGGAGGACAACCCCCAGCGTGAGCGTCCAGTGAGGGCGAGCACCACAACCCCCAGCGTGAGCGTCCAGTGAGGGCGAGCACCACAACCCCCAGCGTCCAGTGAGGGCGAGCACCACAACCCCCAGCGTGAGCGTCCAGTGAGGGCGAGCACCACACAACCCCCAGCGTCTAGTGAGGGCGAGCACCACAACCCCCAGCGTGAGCGTCCAGTGAGGGCGAGCACCACAACCCCCAGCGTCCAGTGAGGGCGAGCACCACAACCCCCAGCGTCCAGTGAGGGCGAGCACCACAACCCCCAGCGTGAGCGTCCAGTGAGGGCGAGCACCACAACCCCCAGCGTCCAGTGAGGGCGACCACCACAACCCCCAGCGTCCTGTGAGGGCGAGCACCACACCACACAACCCCCAGCGTCCAGTGAGGGCGAGCACCACACAACCCCCAGCGTCCAGTGAGGGCGAGCACCACAACCCCCAGCGACCATGAGGGCGACCACCACAACCCCCAGCGTCCAGTGAGGGCAAGCACCACAACCCCCAGCGTCCAGTGAGGGCGAGCACCACACCACACAACCCCCAGCGTCCAGTGAGGGCGAGCACCACACAACCCCCAGCGTCCAGTGAGGGCGAGCACCACACCACACAACCCCCAGCGCCCAGTGAGGGCGAGCACCACAACCCCCAGCGTCCAGTGAGGGCGAGCACCACAACCCCCAGCGTCCAGTGAGGGCGAGCACCACAACCCCCAGCGTCCAGTGAGGGCGAGCACCACAACCCCCAGCGTCCAGTGAGGGCGAGCACCACAACCCCCAGCGTGAGCGTCCAGTGAGGGCGAGCACCACAACCCCCAGCGTCCAGTGAGGGCGACCACCACAACCCCCAGCGTCCTGTGAGGGCGAGCACCACACCACACAACCCCCAGCGTCCAGTGAGGGCGAGCACCACACAACCCCCAGCGTCCAGTGAGGGCGAGCACCACAACCCCCAGCGACCATGAGGGCGACCACCACAACCCCCAGCGTCCAGTGAGGGCAAGCACCACAACCCCCAGCGTCCAGTGAGGGCGAGCACCACACCACACAACCCCCAGCGTCCAGTGAGGGCGAGCACCACACAACCCCCAGCGTCCAGTGAGGGCGAGCACCACACCACACAACCCCCAGCGCCCAGTGAGGGCGAGCACCACAACCCCCAGCGTCCAGTGAGGGCGAGCACCACAACCCCCAGCGTCCAGTGAGGGCGAGCACCACAACCCCCAGCGTCCAGTGAGGGCGAGCACCACAACCCCCAGCGACCAGTGAGGGCGAGCACCACAACCCCCAGCGTCCTGTGAGGGCGAGCACCACACAACCCCCAGCGTCCAGTGAGGGCGAGCACCACACAACCCCCAGCGTCCAGTGAGGGCGAGCACCACACCACCCAACCCCCAGCGTCCAGTGAGGGCGAGCACCACACAACCCCCAGCGTCCAGTGAGGGCGAGCACCACACAACCCCTTGCGTCCAGTGAGGGCGAGCACCACAACCCCCAGCGTCCAGTGAGGGCGAGCACCACAACCCCCAGCGTCCAGTGAGGGCGAGCACCACAACCCCCAGCGTCCAGTGAGGGCGAGCACCACACAACCCCCAGCGTCCAGTGAGGGCGAGCACCACACAACCCCCAGCGTCCAGTGAGGGCGAGCACCACAACCCCCAGCGTCCAGTGAGGGCGACCACCACAACCCCCAGCGTCCAGTGAGGGCGAGCACCACACCACACAACCCCCAGCGTCCAGTGAGGGCGAGCACCACACAACCCCCAGCGTCCAGTGAGGGCGAGCACCACACCACCCAACCCCCAGCGTCCAGTGAGGGCGAGCACCACACAACCCCCAGCGTCCAGTGAGGGCGAGCACCACACCACACAACCCCCAGCGTCCAGTGAGGGCGAGCACCACACAACCCCCAGCGTCCAGTGAGGGCAAGCACCACACCACCCAACCCCCAGCGTCCAGTGAGGGCGAGCACCACAACCCCCAGCGACCAGTGAGGGCGAGCACCACAACCCCCAGCGTCCTGTGAGGGCGAGCACCACACCACACAACCCCCAGCGTCCAGTGAGGGCGAGCACCACACAACCCCCAGCGTCCAGTGAGGGCGAGCACCACACCACACAACCCCCAGCGTCCAGTGAGGGCGAGCACCACCCAACCCCCAGCGTCCAGTGAGGGCGAGCACCACAACCCCCAGCGACCAGTGAGGGCGAGCACCACAACCCCCAGCGACCATGAGGGCGACCACCACAACCCCCAGCGTCCAGTGAGGGCGAGCACCACAACCCCCAGCGTCCAGTGAGGGCGAGCACCACACAACCCCCAGCGTCCAGTGAGGGCGAGCACCACACAACCCCCAGCGTCCAGTGAGGGCGAGCACCACACAACCCCCAGCGTCCAGTGAGGGCGAGCACCACACCACACAACCCCCAGCGCCCAGTGAGGGCGAGCACCACACAACCCCCAGCGTCCAGTGAGGGCGAGCACCACAACCCCCAGCGTCCAGTGAGGGCGAGCACCACACCACACAACCCCCAGCGTCCAGTGAGGGCGAGCACCACACCACACAACCCCCAGCGTCCAGTGAGGGCGAGCACCACACAACCCCCAGCGTCCAGTGAGGGCGAGCACCACACCACACAACCCCCAGCGTCCAGTGAGGGCGAGCACCACACAACCCCCAGCGTCCAGTGAGGGCGAGCACCACACCACACAACCCCCAGCGTCCAGTGAAGGCGAGCACCACACAACCCCCAGCGTCCAGTGAGGGCGAGCACCACAACCCCCAGCGTCCAGTGAGGGCGAGCACCACACAACCCCCAGCGTCCAGTGAGGGCGAGCACCACACAACCCCCAGCGTCCAGTGAGGGCAACCACCATAACCCCAAGAATGGAGACCCCAAGAGCCATCATCTCTGCTGACCCTCAGTACTGAGCCCTGGACCAGCACCCATCATTTGTGAGGACCCTCAGTGCTGAGCCCTGGACCAGCAGCCATTATCTGTGCGGACCCTCAGTACTGAGCCCTGGATCAGCAGCCATTATCTGTGCGGACCCTCAGTACTGAGCCCTGGACCAGCAGCCATCATCTGTGCGGACCCTCAGTACTGAGCCCTGGATCAGCACCCATCATCTGTGCGGACCCTCAGTACTGAGCCCTGGACCAGCACCCATCATCTGTGAGGACCCTCAGTGCTGAGCTCTGGACCAGCACCCATAATCTGTGCGGACCATCAGTACTGAGCCCTGGACCAGCACCCATCATCTGTGCGGACCCTCAGTACAAGGCCCTGGACCAGAACCCATCATCTGTGCGGACCCTCAGTACTGAGCCCTGGACCAGCACCCATCATTTGTGCGGGCCCTCAGTACTGAGCCCTGGACCAGCACCCATCATCTGTGCGGACCCTCAGTACTGAGCCCTGGACCAGCACCCATTATCTGTGCGGACCCTCAGTACTGAGCCCTGGACCAGCACCCATCATCTGTGAGGACCCTCAGTACTGAGCCCTGGACCAGCAGCCATCATCTCTGAGGACCCTCAGTACTGAGACCTGGACCAGCACCCATCATCTATGAGGACCCTCAGTACTGAGTTCTGGACCAGCACCCATCATCTGTGCGGACCCTCCGTACTATGCCCTGGACCAGCACCCATCATCTGTGCGGACCCTCAGTACTGAGCCCTGGACCAGCACCCATCATCTGTGCGGACCCTCAGTACTGAGCCCTGGACCAGCACCCATCATCTGTGCGGACCCTCAGTACTGAGTCCTGGACCAGCACCCATCATCTGTGCGGACTCTCAGTACTGAGCCCTGGACCAGAACCCATCATCTGTGCGGACCCTCAGTACTGAGCCCTGGACCAGCAGCCATCATCTGTGCGGACCCTCAGTACTGAGCCCTGGACCAGCACCCATCATCTGTGAGGACCCTCAGTACTGAGCTCTGGACCAGCACCCATCATCTGTGTGGACCCTCAGTACTGGGCCCTGGACCAGAACCCATCATCTGTGCGGTCCCTCAGTACTAAGCCCTGTACCAGAACCCATCATCTGTGTGGACCCTCAGTACTGAGCCCTGGACCAGAACCCATCATCTGTGTGGACCCACAGTACTGAGCCCTGTACCTGAAGCCATCAACTGTGTGGACCCTCAGTACTGAGCCCTGGACCAGAACCCATCATCTGTGTGGACCCACAGTACTGAGCCCTGTACCAGAACCTATCATCTGTGCGGACCCTCAGTACTGAGCCCTGGACCAGAACCCATCATCTGTGTGGACCCTCAGTACTGAGCCCTGGACCAGCACTCATCATCTGTGTGGACCCTCAGTACTGACCCTGTACCAGAACCCATCATCTGTGTGGACCCTCAGTACTGAGCCCTGGACCAGAAACCATCTGTGCGGACCCTCAGTACTGAGCCCTGGACAAGCAGCCATCATCTGTGTGGACCCTCAGTACTAGGCCCTGGACCAGAACCCATCATCTGTGCAGACCCTCAGTACTGAGCCCTGGACCACAACCCATCATCTGTGTGGACCACCCTGAGTACTGTGCCCTAGACCAGAACCCATCAATAATTGACCAGGATAAACTTATCCTCAGAAGCAGAGGTGACTCTTGGTCTTCCTTTCCTGGGGCGGTCCTCATGTGAGCCAGTTTCTTTGTAGCACTTGATGGTTTTTGCCACTGCACTTGGGGACACTGTCAAAGTTTTCCCAATTTTTCGGACTGACTGACCTTCATTTCTTAAAGTAATGATAGCCACTTGTTTTTCTTTACTTAGCTGCTTTTTTCTTGCCATAATACAAATTCTAACAGTCTATTCAGTAGGACTATCAGCTGTGTATCCACCAGACTTCTGCATAACACAACTGATGGTCCCATCCCCATTTATAAGGCAAGAAATCCCACTTATTAAACCTGACAGGGCACACCTGTGAAGTGAAAACCATTCCCGGTAACTACCTCTTGAAGCTGATCAAGAGAATGCCAAGAGTGTGCAAAGCAGTCATCAAAGCAAAAGGTGGCTACTTTGAAGAACCTAGAATATAAGACATAATTTCAGTTGTTTCACACTTTTTTGTTAAGTATATACAGTCATGGCCAAAAGTATTGACACCCCTGCAATTCTGTCAGATAATACTCAGTTTCTTCCTGAAAATGATTGCAAACACAAATTCTTTGTTATTATCTTCATTTAATTTGTCTTAAATGAAAAAACACAAAAAGAATTGTCCTAAAGCCAAATTGGATATAATTCCACACCAAACATAAAAAAGGGGGTGGACAAAAGTATTGGCACTGTTCGAAAAATGATGTGATGCTTCTCTAATTAGTGTAATTAACAGCACCTGTAACTTACCCTGTGGCACCTAACAGGTGTTGGCAATAACTAAATCACACTTGCAGCCAGTTGACATGGATTAAAGTTGACTCATCCTGTGTCCTTGCGTGTACCACATTGAGCATGGAGAAAAGAAAGAAGACCAAAGAACTGTCTGAGGACTTGAGAAACCAAATTGTCAGGAAGCATGAGCAATCTCAAGGCTACAAGTCCATCTCCAAAGACCTGAATGTTCCTGTGTCTACCGTGCGCAGTGTCATCAAGAAGTTTAAAGCCAATGGCACTGTGGCTAACCCCTAGATGTGGACGGAAAAGAAAAATTGACTAGAGATTTCAACGCAAGATTGTGCGGATGTTGGATAAAGAACCTCGACTAACATCCAAACAAGTTCAAGCTGCCCTGCAGTCCGAGGGTACAACAGTGTCAACCCGTACTATCCGTCGGTGTCTGAATGAAAAGGGACTGTATGGTAGGAGACCCAGGAAGACCCCACTTCTTACCCCGAGACATAAAAAAGCCAGGCTGGAGTTTGCCAAAACTTAACTGAAAAAGCCTAAAACGTTTTGAAAGAATGTTCTCTGGTCAGAAGAGACAAAAGTAGAGCTTTTTGGGCAAAGGCATCAACATAGAGTGTACAGGAGAAAAAAAGAGGCATTCAAAGAACACGGTCCCTACAGTCAAACATGGCGGAGGTTCCCTGATTTTTGGGGTTGCTTTGCTGCCTCTGGCACTGGACTGCTTGACCGTGTGCATGGCATTATGAAGTCTGAAGACTACCAACAAATTTTGCAGCATAATGTAGGGCCCAGTGTGAGAAAGCTGCATCTCCTTCAGAGGTAATGGGTCTTCCAGCAGGACAATGACCCAAAACAAACTTCAAAAAGCACTAGAAAATGGTTTGAGAGAAAGCACTGGAGACTTCTAAGGTGGCCAGCAATGAGTCCAGACCTGAATCCCATAGAACACCTGTGGAGAGATCTAAAAATGGCAGTTTGGAGAAGGCACCCTTCAAATATCAGGGTCCTGGAGCAGTTTGCCAAAGAAGAATGGTCTAAAATTCCAGCAGAGCATTGTAAGAAACTCATTAATGGTTACCGGAAGCGGTTGGTCTCAGTTATTTTGGCTAAAGGTTGTGCAACCAAGTATTAGGCTGAGGGTGCCAATACTTTTGTCTGGCCCATTTTTGGAGTTTTGTGTGAAATGATCAATGTTTTGCTTTTCGCTTAATTCTCTTTTGTGTTTTTTTCATTTAAGACAAATTAAATGAAGATAATAATACCAAAGAATTTGTGTTTGCAATCATTTTCAGGAAGAAACTGAGTATTATCTGACAGAATTGCAGGGATGTCAATACTTTTGGCCATGACTGTAATTCCACATGTGTTAATTCATAGTTTTGATGCCTTCAGTGTGAATGTACAATTTTCATAGTCATGAAAATACAGAAAAATCTTTAAATGAGAAGGTGTGTCCAAACTTTTGGTCTGAACTGTACATGCATGATCAGTCACCGGCCAGGATCTGTGTATGTGCATATATGATCAGTCACCGGCCAGGATCTGTGTATGTACATGGATGATCAGTCACCAGTCAGGATCTGTGTATGTACAAGTATCAGTCACCGGCCAGGATCTCTGTATGTACATGTATGATCAGTCACCAGTCAGGATCTGTGTATTTACAGTATGTGCAACAATAGGGCTACACACCAGTGCGTTTTCCAAGCGCAGAAACGGATTACTGCTTAACAGGGGCTCATATCCACTTCATGTTTGGGCTCAAATTAACACCCAGCTAATGCCCGGAAGAATGGTAGTTCCGTGGTCGCTATACAGGGTGCCATCCCCGAGCTACGATGGTAGGAGCTTTCCGTATGCTTCAGTCCCTCTGAAAAAAAAGGAGTGCATTTCATAACTTAGCCCACTCAATGATGTCACGACCAGAAGGTATTTCTTAAACCTGCTGAGATATGAGTCAGTCTTTGCCCAGGAAGCTAGCCGAGAGACACATCTGTAATGCATCTTGATGTATCGCTGTCACGATATGGTATGAAATACCATATAAGTTTAGTTTCTCCTGTTAGCCCAGGCTATGGGCTAAAACCCCCCTTCCCTTTCACTCAGTCAAGAGCTTGCCTTGTCAATGTATGTGGGGGAGTTTTATTGAAGAAAGGTATTTACGACTGGCATAACTGCAGTGGAAAGTTGTGCTAGCAGAAACTGGTCTGATCTCCCTTTTAAAACATGCGGTCCTTTGTCCTAATATTGCAAGATATTGGGCAAACGATTTAGGCTAGAAAAATAATGGGTACATATTGCTAAAGTCCATCGGCGCCTCTATCCATCACTGTAAGCAGGAGTTTCCAAGTCCAACAGGGACAGAGTTTGGATTTCTCTGGAACTGAGTGTCCCTACTAGCCTGAATTTAGTATCTATAGATAGCAAATCTTAATACAAGATGAATGCTGGGTGTGTTATGATTCTGACATGTTCTGTAGCGGAGATACAGGCATTAGACAAACTTGTGTTAAATTCACTAAGACTGAAGAGATAGGAGGGTCTGGGGAGCCAGCCCTTTTGGTGATGTCACCGAGCTACACTTTATAAGTTTATACCCTCACCCCAGCCTGGAGTCTGTCTGTCTGCTGGAGTCTATGTGAGTCTGACTTGAAGAGCTGTTCCTAACCAGAGTCCTGATGCATTGGGACATATGGGAACTCCACTAGCCTGGTTGCCTCAAATGATCTGAACACATGTAAGTGTTATTTCTCATTTAACCCCTGTTATTTTTATAATTACCTCTGTACATATTTGCAATTGTCTCTGTTATGGTCTGGTGATGTAGGAGCGACATGCGACTAGCTCTGAGCAGGTGGTAACTATACAGACCGCAGATCCTGATCTTAACACAGACACTAGCAGTAGCCGTGGGATGTTCCTGTCACTCCCTGGACACCTCGTCACAGCCGGAGAACTCGCTACCCCTAAAGGTAGAAACAGGAAAGCTATCTTGCCTCAGAGAAAATCCCCAAAGGATAGGACAGCCCCCCACAAATAATGACTGTGAGAGGAGAAGGAAATGACATACGTAGTATGAAACAAGATTTAGCAAAGGAGGCCACTACTAGTTAGATAGAATTAGTACAGGACAGAACACTGCGGTCAGTAATAAAAACTAGAAAAACTCCACCGCAGAGAAATGCAAAAATCTCCACACCTGACTAAAGGTGTGGAGGGCAAACTCTGCTGCCCAGAGCTTCCAGATTAGCGGAATAGGTTCATACTGATAAGCTGGACAAATGAGCAAAACATAGAAAGTGCTGAACAACAAAGTCCACAACAAGTGAACTGCAAAAGGACAAGCAAGGACTTAGCTTTGCTGAACTGGTCAGAGTGTCAGGGAAATCCAAAGAGCCGTGACTCCAGGCTGGAACAATTGACAACTGGCATTGAATGAGAGAACAGGCCAGACTAATATAGCCGAGCCAGAAAGACGATCAGTGAAAACAGCTGCTGATGCTAAATCCCAGAAGCAGCCATACCACTCAAAACCACAGTGGGGAGCCCAAGAACAGAATTCACGAAAATGCCACTTACAACCACCGGAGGGAGCCCAAGAGCGGAATTCACAACAGTACCCCCCCCTTGAGGAGGGGTCACCGAACCCTCACCAGAGCCCCCAGGCCGATCAGGACGAGCCAAATGAAAAGTACGAACCAAATCGGCGGCATGGACATCGGAGGCAACCACCCAAGAATTATCCTCTTGGCCATAACCCTTCCACTTGACAAGATACTGAAGCCTCCGACTCGAAAAACGAGAATCCAAAATTTTCTCAACCACATATTCCAACTCCCCCTCAACCAACACCGGGGCAGGAGGATCAACAGATGGAACAACGGGTACCACATATCTCCACAACAAAGATCTATGGAAAACATTGTGGATGGCAAAAGAGGCTGGAAGGGCCAAACGAAAAGACACTGGATTGATAATCTCAGAAATCTTATAAGGACCAATAAACCGAGGCTTGAACTTAGGGGAAGAAACCTTCATAGGAACATGACGAGAAGATAACCAGACTAAATCCCCCACACGAAGCCGAGGACCAACACACCGACGGCGGTTAGCAAAACGCTGAGCCTTTTCCTGAGACAACGTCAAATTGTCTACCACATGAGTCCAAATCTGCTGTAACCTGTCCATCACAGAATCTACACCAGGACAATCAGAAGGCTCAACCCGCCCTGAAGAAAAACGAGGATGGAAACCAAAATTACAAAAAATAGGCGAAACCAAAGTAGCCGAACTGGCCCGATTATTAAGGGCAAACTCGGCCAACGGCAAGAAAGCCACCCAATCATCCTGATCAGCAGACACAAAGCATCTCAAATAGGTTTCCAAGGTTTGATTAGTTCGCTCAGTTTGGCCATTTGTCTGAGGATGGAACGCCGAAGAAAAAGACAAATTAATGCCCATCTTAGCACAAAAGGCCCGCCAAAACCTGGAAACAAACTGGGAACCTCTGTCAGACACAATATTCTCCGGAATGCCATGCAAACGAACCACATGCTAAAAAAACAATGGAACCAAATCAGACGAGGAAGGCAATTTATGCAAAGGCACCAAATGGACCATTTTAGAGAACCGGTCACAAACCACCCAGATAACAGACATCCTCTGGGACACAGGAAGGTCCGAAATAAAATCCATAGAAATATGCGTCCAAGGCCTCTCCGGGACAGGCAAAGGCAAAAGCAACCCACTAGCGTGGCAACAGCAAGGCTTAGCCCGGGCACAAGTCCCACAGGACTGCACAAAAGAACGCACATCCCGCGACAAGGAAGGCCACCAAAAGGACCTAGCAACCAAATCTCTGGTACCAAAAATCCCAGGATGACTGGCCAACACAGAACAATGGACCTCAGAAATTACCTTACTTGTCCATCTATCAGGAACAAACAGCTTCCCCACAGGACAGCGGTCAGGTTTATCAGCCTGAAATTCCTGAAGCGCCTGCCGCAAATCAGGGGAGATGGCAGACAGAATCACCCCTTCCCTAAGAATGCCAACCGGCTCAAGGACTCCAGGAGAATCAGGCAAAAAACTCCTAGAGAGGGCATCCGCCTTAACATTCTTAGATCCCGGAAGATATGAGACCACAAAGTCAAAACGGGAGAAAAACAGGGACCACCGAGCCTGTCTAGGGTTCAGCCGCTTGGCCGACTCGAGGTAAATCAGATTCTTATGATCGGTCAAGACCACAATGCGGTGCTTGGCTCCCTCAAGCCAATGTCGCCACTCCTCAAATGCCCACTTCATAGCCAACAACTCCCGATTGCCGACATCATAATTGCTTTCCGCAGGCGAAAACTTTCGGGAAAAGAAGGCACATGGTTTCATCAAGGAACCATCAGAATTCCTCTGTGACAAAACGGCCCCTGCCCCAATCTCAGAAGCGTCAACCTCAACCTGAAAAGGAAGAGACACATCAGGCTGATGCAAGACAGGGGCAGAAGTAAATCGGCGCTTAAGCTCCTGAAAGGCCTCAACAGCCTCAGAGGACCAATTAGTCACATCAGCGCCTTTCTTTGTCAAATCGGTCAGGGGTTTAACCACACTAGAGAAGTTGGCAATGAAACGGCGATAAAAATTAGCAAAGCCCAAAAATTTCTGAAGGCTCTTCACAGATGTGGGTTGAATCCAGTCATGAATGGCTTGGACCTTAACAGGATCCATTTCTATAGATGAAGGAGAAAAAATAAACCCCAAAAAAGAGACCTTCTGAACTCCAAATAGGCACTTAGACCCCTTCACAAATAGAGCATTATCACGAAGGATCTGGAATACCATCCTGACCTGCTTCACATGAGACTCCCAATCATTGGAAAAAATCAAAATATCATCCAAATACACAATCAAGAATTTATCATGATAATTGCGGAAAATATCATGCATAAAGGACTGAAATACAGAAGGAGCATTAGAAAGCCCGAAAGGCATCACCAGGAATTCAAAATGGCCTTCGGGCGTATTAAATGCAGTTTTCCATTCGTCACCCTGTTTAATACGAACAAGATTATATGCCCCTCGAAGGTCAATCTTGGTAAACCAACTAGCCCCCTTAATCCTAGCAAACAAATCAGAGAGCAAAGGTAAAGGGTATTGGAATTTGACCGTGATTTTATTAAGAAGGCGATAATCAATACAGGGTCTCAAGGAGCCATCCTTCTTGGCAACAAAAAAAAAATCCCGCTCCCAATGGTGACGAAGACGGCCGAATATGCCCCTTCTCTAAAGACTCCTTGACATAGCTCCGCATAGCGGCATGCTCTGGCACAGACAGATTGAAAAGTCGGCCCTTAGGGAACTTACAGCCAGGAATCAAATCAATAGCACAATCACAGTCCCTATGTGGAGGAAGGGAACTGGACTTGGGCTCATCGAATACATCCTGGAAATCTGACAAAAATTCAGGAACATCAGAAGAGGGGGAAGAGGAAATTGACATCAAAGGAACGTCACTATGTACCCCTTGACAACCCCAACTAGTCACAGACATTGATTTCCAATCCAGCACAGGATTGTGCACCTGTAACCATGGAAAACCCAGTACAACAACATCATGTAGATTATGCAACACCAGAAAACGGCAATCTTCCTGATGTGCTGGAGCCATGCACATAGTCAGCTAATACCAACACTAAATGGATCCAGAGAACCACAACTGAGTATAATCCAAAAGAATTTTATTACAAAAAATCAAAAGATCAAAGAAAACAATAATGGAACAATAAAATGAGAACCACAGTAAGCCAATGTGTGGGACACAACAAGCCCAGCACCCAAGGACACTACTAATACTATATATATATAAGTACCAAATCAATGCCATGTGAGATGCGTGGAAACAGGCTAGACACACTGTCTGTGCAACTGTTTAGTGATAAATAATTAACACTTTTACTAAGCCCCACTTAAATGGATAAAGTGCATGGTGCATAAGAGGCTTAAATAGACCATAAAAATGCAAAGGATAAGTTAACCAATATGGGCATGATGTACTTACTGAGTGAGCCTGGGTGCTGGTGGTAAGTTGGTCCCTGTCTTTTTGTAACAACCTTGTAATATTTTTCTATAAACACTGCCTAAACTTTAATGGGGTATAATATTTAATACTGGATTCGTTCTTCATGCTCTAAAACGTACGCTAAGTCTTCTGAAGGGAATTACGCTACTGTTTTGGGTTAGCTTCGGACCCGTTTAATCGAAGCTGGTGACAGCATCCCGTGTGCGGGCCTTTGGGTGTCGTTGTAGCGTCTGCGGCGTTGATAATTATTGTTCCTGCCTGAGTGGGAGTATTTATATCGCCTCGCTGCAGCGTGCCCAATAGCCAGTACATAGCAGGCAGCCTTTCTGGCGACTAATTATCCTAGGTGCAGTACCTAATCTGACCTGAGGGTAAGGGGGGCGCCAGAGAGCTGCAGGTTTCAAGTGGAACTGTAAGCGGGATATACATAAATCCCTGCAGTTCATGGTATATTGAAGAGCAGTGGGATACCTAAAATAAGCCCCTGCTGTAGACCAAGAGGTCAATAGCCTTGTGTGTGTTTTTTCATCACATTGTAGCAGTGGAGGGATAACTAAGATAAGCCCCCCTGCACATGTGATAGCCGTCTGTTGGCCTAAAGTCACCCCGACCCGTGACATAGGGGTGACGGTCACGGTGTGAATCGTGACATATTGGCGCCAGCGGTGTGGATTCGTGACAAATTGGTGGCAAGGCGGTGGAATCTTTGAGCATTAGTGATTTGGTTTGAGCAATCATTCCTCTCACTAAAAACTTGCAAAGTTCTTGCGAGAACTCTGCACAAATAAGTTTGGAGAACGAACTCAGTGCTTATTAGTCCTGAGACAATTGTGTGTACTGGTAGTTATCCCTTCCCTTTCTCTTCCTTTTTCTGTCCTATCTTTTATTTGGCAACCATGGCTGCGAAAGGAGAAGCCTGGTACGCCCAGCAGAAGAAGGACGCTCTTGCTGGGATATGCACGTACCATGGCCTGAACTCCCAGGGCAAGACCAAGGCTCAAATGGTCGCTGAACTGGTGCAATTTGAAGCAGACCAAGCCAAGCCACAGAGGCCGCAGAAGCCAACACAAGCGAACATGGTGCTGCAGCAGAGGTCCAACCACTGAATACGGGCCCTACTGGCAACCAGGGGGGCGCAGACCTCCGCCTGCAGCTGGCTCTGCAACAATGCTCCGCAGATGACCTAGAGAGACGTCTGCAGCTGATCCAGCAATACCAGGAGCGAGACGAGCGAGAGGCCCAAGCGGAGCGGCAGTACCAGCTGCAGTTAGCCCGACTGCAAATGCAGGGGTCGTCCCAGTCCAGCCGTGAGCCCAGCAGCGCTCAGATACCGAAGCCCCGGCCCGATCACTTCCCTGTTATGGAAAAGGACGAGGACTTGGACACTTTTCTGCAGGCCTTTGAGAAAGCCTGCAGACAGTACCAGCTGCCTACACAAGAATGGGCACAATACCTGACACCAGGGCTGAGAGGCAAACCTCTGGAGGCATTTGCTGCCCTCCCTCAAGAACAAGATGGTGACTATGAGGCCATCAAGCAGGCTCTGATAGCCAAGTACCAGCTTACACCCGAGGTGTACCGTAGAAAGTTCCGGAACCTCCACCGTGGCCCACATGATTGTTACAGCGATGTGGCACATGGACTGGGGACCCACTTTCACCAGTGGACCCAAGGACTGTCAGTTACCACCTTTGCACAGCTGCGAGTCCCGATGATCAAAGACCAGTTCTTACATCTTTGCCCAGCTGAGGTGCGACAGTTCGTGATGGACAGAGAACCCAAAGACGTGACGAAAGCAGCGCAGATTGCCGATGCCTATGAGGCCAACTGTAGATCAGAAGTGCGGAAGCCAGTCACCACCAGTTGGAGAGGGGGTAAGCCTGCAACCAACGCCAGTACCCCTGCCAGCCAACACCCCAGAGGTCCTGTCCCCGTAGCCAACAGCGTCAGACCTACCACCGAACCTCGCCAGTGTTACATCTGCAACCGGACTGGTCATATCAGTCCCTACTGTCCAGACAAGCCAAAGAAACCCCCATCCAAGGCCCCCGGGCCTAATGCAGCAGTTCTTTTGGTGGGTGATGTGGCTGGGAGGGTGTGTGACAACGTACAGCACGTCATCGTGGGAGGCCATGTTGCTACGGGCCTCAAGGACACCGGGGCTGAACGAACCCTCATCCGACCCGAACTGACAGCCCCTGAAGAAATCATTCCGGGGAAAACCCTAACTGTCACTGGGATTGGGGGCATCAGCTGTCCCTTGCCAATAGCCCGGGTTTATATTGATTGAGGTGCTGGGAGCGGGGTGAAGGAAGTGGGGCTGTCTGATAATTTGCCCACTGATGTTTTGTTGGGGACTGATTTGGGGAGGATGGTTGCATACTACGTCCCTGACACCCCTCCCCAATCTGCTAATAAGGGTAACGTTAACCCTGATGATGATGATGACGATGGGAAATCGCATGTGTTACCTGACCATACTTTATCTTATAATGATGCATCTGATAACCATTTTTTCCCTAGGATTGATGGTGAAAATGTTGTACCTGTGCCAACTGAACCTGATAATGATTTTTCTGTGAAAGTTGATGTGTCCATAGGTACAGGAGTGCTCAGCCACATCGCTCTGCGGAGTGAGACGGCTGAGGAACCCCTAGCAGGGGCAAATGTCGGTGCTACAGGAAATGGGGAGATACATGGGAACCGTGAGGAAGGTGATGCCATGCAATGGACCAGTGCCACCGAGGAAGGTAACTGGCCCATAAGTAGCACTGCTCCTGAGGTAATGTAGGGGATGGGGAGGTAAAGCCCATAGCAGCGTCGGCTGATGGGTCGGTAGAAATCCCCGGGGAGACAGCCTACGTAGCTGCTGTCACCCACAGTCAGAGTGCCCGGAACGCAGATAACTGCCTTTTGGACCCTCCTCAGTCATCAGTGTGACTGAACCAGAGGTGGACAGGGAGCAGGTCCAAGAGGGTTCCCGTGGGGAAGGGACCCTGACATCGCTTCTGGCTTCCCCTAGCCCGGAGTTTTAGGCCGCTCTGCACACAGATGCGAGCCTAGAGAGTTTGAGACAACTCACCGAGACGCCCACCTCAGTGACTGATAAGGAGAGGGTGTTCTGGGAAAGAGGAAGGTTGTACCGGGAGACAGTACCCGGAAAATCGCAAAAGGAGTGGTTGAGGGAAAGACAGCTGGTCGTCCCGCAGCAATTCCGGGGTGAGTTGTTACGGATTACCCATGAGATCCCGCTAGCTGGACACTTGGGGATCAGCAAAATAAAGACCCGGCTGTCTCAACACTTCTATTGGCCTAAGATGGGGACAGATGTGTCAAAATACTGCCGCTCCTGTGTCACCTGTCAAAGAGTGGGGAAGGCGGGGCCTGCTCTTAAGGCTCCCCTGATCCCTTTGCCAGTGATAAAGGAGCCTTTCCAGAGAATCGCGGTGGACATTGAGGGCCTGCTGGCCGTCCCCAGCAGCTCTGGAAAGCAATACATCCTTACTGTGGTAGACTATGCTACCCGGTACCCAGAGGTAGTAGCTCTGTCGTCAACTAGGGCAGATAAGGTGGCGGACGCCCTGTTGGCTATATTTCATGTGTAGGATTTCCCAGGGAGATGCTCATTGATCAAGGGACCCAATTCATGTCTCGCCTAATGGAGGCTCTCTGTAAGAGAATGCAGGTGAAGCACCTGGTATTGAGTGCGTATCACCCACAGACCAATGGCTTGTGTGAACGCTTCAATGGTACCCTCAAACAGATGTAACGCATGCTGGTTGAGACACAAGGGCGCGACTGGGAGGGGTACCTCCCACACCTGATGTTCGCTTACCGAGAGGTTCCGCAGGCCTCGACGGTGTTCTCCCCCTTCGAGCTCCTGTATGGCAGGCGAGTCCGGGGACCCCTTGGGTTGGTAAGAGAATCCTGGGAAGAGGAGCCGAACCCTTCTCAAGTGTCCATAGTGGAGTATGTCATGCGCTTCCGTGACAAGATGCAGACCTTGACGCAGTTGGTGAATGACATGACGCAGGCTCAGGCTGACCAGAAGCACTGGTACGACCAGAACGCCCGGGAGCGGACCTACCACGTGGGTCAAAAGGTGTGGGTGCTGGTCCCCGTACCAACGGATAAGCTTCAGGCAGCCTGGGAGGGCCCGTATGTCGTCCACCAACAGCTCAACCCGGTCACCTACGTGGTTACGCTTGACCACACTCGGGGTAGGCGAAAGGCCTTTCATGTCAACATGATGAAGGCTCATCACGAACATGAACCTTTCGTCCTACCGGTCTGCAGCTTACCCGAAGACGGGGAGGAAAACACCCTCCTGGACATGCTGGCCCAATACAAGGCCGGTGGGTCCATTGAGAACATGGAGGTAAGCGCCTCGCTAACTGAACCACAGCGGTTGCAGTTGCAAACCACACTGGAACCCTTCCGGGTCGTGTTTTCCAACCGACCTGGAAGGACTGAGTTAGCAGTCCACGAGGTGGACACCGGGAATCATGCCCCACTACGGCGAACACCCTATCGAATCTCCGACCAGGTGCAGCAGGTTATGCGCCAGGAGATCGATGAGATGTTAAAGCTGGGGGTGATTCGACGGTCAAAGAGCGCGTGGGCCTCCCCTGTAGTTCTCGTGCAAAAGGACCGGACCACCCGGTTGTGTGGACTACAGGGGGCTCAACGCCATTACAGCCTCTGACGCGCACCCAATGCCGCACATCGAGGAGCTGCTTGAAAAGTTAGCTGGCGCAAAATACCTGACAATAATGGATCTGAGTCGAGGATACTGGCAGATTCCCCTGAGACCCGAGGCGCAGGAGAAGTCCGCCTTTATCACACCCTTTGGACTGTACGAGTCCACGGTCATGCCATTCAGCATGAAGAATGCCCCTGCCACTTTCCAGCGGATGGTCAACCTCCTGCTTCAGGGACTGGAGAAGTACGCAGTGGCGTACTTGGATGACATTGCCATCTTCAGTCCCTCCTGGGAGGAACACCTGCAGCATCTCAAGAAGGTGCTCAGGCGAATTCACCAAGCAGGACTGAATATCAAGCCGGGAAAGTGCCAGATGGGCATGAGGGAGGTCCACTACCTGGGGCACCGGGTAGGCGGAGGCACCCTAAAGCCAGAGCCTGAGAAAGTGGGCGCGATCGTGAACTGGCCCACTCCCGGGACCAAGAAACAGGTGATGTCCTTCCTGGGCACTGCAGGGTACTATAGGTGCTTCGTACAGCACTATAGTAGCCTGGCAAAACCTTTGACGGACCTCACCAGGAAGAAGCTACCCCACATCGTCAACTGGACAGATGGCTGTGAGGGGGCCTTCCCGGCGTTGAAAACCGCACTGTGCAACGCCCCTGTGTTGAAAGCAGTCGACCGTTCTTGGTACAGACTGACGCCAGCGAGTTTGGCCTCGGTGCTGTGCTCAGCCAGGTTGACTCGGAGGACCAAGAGCACCCCGTGTTGTACTTGAGCTGGAAACTTTTACCGAGGGAAGTGGCTTACTCCACCATTGAGGAGTGCCTGGCCATAGTCTGGGCCCTGCAGCGCTTGCAGCCCTACTTGTACGGTCGCACCTTCACTGTGGTGACCGACCACAACCCTCTGTGCTGGCTAAACGCCATGTGTGGAACCAACGGCAGGTTGCTACGCTGGAGCCTTGCCCTTCAGGCTGGAGCCTGACTTCACCATTGAACACAAAACAGACAGGGAGCATGGCAATGCAGATGGACTGTCCTGCCAGGGTGAACCTACTGAGGTGCGCACGGAGGCATACCGAGAGGTTCTGCCTCCGTAGCGCACACCAAAAGGGGGAGGTGTCACGATATGGTATGAAATACCATATAAGTTTAGTTTCTCCTGTTAGCCCAGGCTGTGGGCTAAAACCCCCCTTCCCTTTCACTCAGGCAAGAGCTTGCCTTGTCAATGTATGTGGGGGAGTTTTATTGAAGAAAGGTATTTACGACTGGCATAACTGCAGTGGAAAGTTGTGCTAGCAGAAACTGGTCTGATCTCCTTTTTAACATGCGGTCCTTTGTCCTAATATTGCAAGATATTGGGCAAACGATTTAGGCTAGGAAAATAATGGGAACATATTGCTAAAGTCCATCGGCGCCTCTATCCATCACTGTAAGCAGGAGCTTCCAAGTCCAACAGGGACAGAGTTTGGATTTCTCTGGAACTGAGTGTCCCTACTAGCCTGAATTTAGTATCTATAGAGAGCAAATCTTAATACAAGATGAATGCTGGGTGTGTTATGATTCTGATATGTTCTGTAGCGGAGATACAGGCATTAGACAAACTTGTGTTAAATTCACTAAGACTGAAGAGATAGGAGGGTCTGGGGAGCCAGCCCTTTTGGTGATGTCACCGAGCTACACTTTATAAGTTTATACCCTCACCCCAGCCTGGAGTCTGTCTGTCTGCTGGAGTCTATGTGAGTCTGACTTGAAGAGCTGTTCCTAACCAGAGTCCTGATGCATTGGGACATATGGGAACTCCACTAGCCTGGTTGCCTCAAATGATCTGAACACATGTAAATGTTATTTCTCATTTAACCCCTGTTATTTTTATAATTACCTCTGTACATATTTGCAATTGTTTCTTTTTGTAACAACTTTGTAATATTTTTCTATAAACACTGCCTAAACTTTAATGGGGTATAATATTTAATACTAGATTAGTTCTTCATGCTCTAAAACGTACCCTAAGTCTTCTGAAGGGAATTACGCTACTGTTTTGGGTTAGCTTCGGATCCGTTTAATCGAAGCTGGTGGCAGCATCCCATGTGCGGGCCTTTGGGTGTCGTTGTAGCGACCGCGGCATTGATAATTATTGTTCCTGCCTGAGTGGGAGTATTTATATCAGCTCGCTGCAGAGTGCCCAATAGCCAGTACATAGCAGGCAGCCTTTCTGGCGACTAATTATCCTAGGTGCAGTACCTAATCTGACCTGAGGGTAAGGGGGGCGCCAGAGAGCTGCAGGTTTCAAGTGGAACTGTAAGCGGGATATACATAAATCCCTGCAGTTCGTGGTATATTGAAGAGCAGTGGGATACCTAAAATAAGCCCCTGCTGTAGACCAAGAGGTCAATAGCCTTGTGTGTGTTTTTCATCACATTGTAGCAGTGGAGGGATAACTAAGATAAGCCCCCTGCACATGTGATAGCCGTCTGTTGGCCTAAAGTCACCCTGACCCGTGACGTAGGGGTGACGTCACGGTGTGAATCGTGACATATTGGCGGCAGCGGTGTGGATTCGTGACAATCGCCCCTCCTTCGCACCGCATGGTCTGCTAAGAAATTATATGAAAGAACTGTAAGGGTTTTTTCAACTTTAATCCCTTTTTATTTGTAATCGTTCTGTACATATATTTGTCTCATTTTAGAATATCTTGTTCCACTTCTGTAAACATTGCCTACCTTTTGGAGTAAAATATATAAAATTACTAGCTTTGTTTCTCCTTGCTCTATGATGTACTGTCGCGTCCTCTGAAGTGAATTACGCTACTAATTGGGTTGGCTCCTGACCCATTATTGATTGAGGAATAGGAGTCGGTGGCAGCGGACCGTGCTGGGCTTGTTGGGTAAAGCTGGCGGCGACGGAACAGAGTTTATAAGAGTATTGCTCGGCTGTGGCTGGAAATAATTATATCACCCTCACTGCGGTGTGCCCAATAGCCAGTACATAGCAGGCAGCCTTTCTGGCGACTAATTATCCTAGATGAAGTACCTAGTCCGACCTGAGGGAAAGGGGGCACCAGAGAGCTGCAAGTTCCAAACCGGAACTGGGATATAGATAAATCCCCTTCAGAAGGAACCAGGGGCAACCAAACAACCTCGGTTCATGACAAATTGGTGTCAGCGGTGGGGATCAAAAAAATATCCCCCATGATTCAAGACACCACCTCTGATATCATCATTAGACCTCACAGTATCAGGCCCCGCCCCACACCCCAGTGATGTCACAACCTATGACCTCATCATTAGACCCCGCAGCATCAGGTCCCACCCCACACCTCAATGATGTCACCACCTATGACCTCATCATTAGTCCTCACAGTATCAGGTCCCACCCCACACCTCAGTAATGTCACCACCTATGACCTCATCACTCATTAGACCCCGCAGTATCAGGTCCCACCCCACACCTCAGTGATGTCACCACCTATGACCTCATCATTAGACTTCACAGTATCAGGTCCCGCCCCAGACCTCAGTGATGTCACACCTATGACCTCATTAGACCTTACAGTATCAGGTCCCACCCCACACCTCAGTGATGTCACTGTGGGTGGAGATAAGGGGAGGGGGAAAAATAATAAATTACTGATAGGGGTTTGTTATAAGTCTCCAAAAATAATGAACGCAATGGAGAATATCCTCGTAAAGCAAATAGATGAAGCTGCGACCCAAGGAGAAGTCATTATTATGGGGGACTTCAACTACCCTGAAATAGATTGGGGAACAGAAACCTGCAGTTGCAGCAAAGGTGATCGGTGTCTGACAACTATGAGAGACAATTACCTCTGATAACTGGTTCAGGACCCAACAAGAAGGGGGCACTGTAAGACCGAATATTAACCAACAGGCCAGACCGCATATCAAATATAAGGGTTGGGGGTCACTGGGGGAATAGTGATCACAAAATAATAAGTTTTCATGTCTCCTTTAATAAGATGGGTAGTAGAGGGGTGACAAGGACACTAAATTTCAGGAGGGCAAATTTCCAACGGATGAGAGAGGATCTTGGTGCAATTAACTGGGACAATATCCTGAGACATAAAAGTACACAAAGAAAATGGGAGACGTTTATTAGCCTCCTGGATAGGACATGTGCACAGTATATACCGTATGGGAATAAACATACTAGAAATAGGAGGACCAATATGGCTAAATAGAGCTGTAAGGGGCGCAATAAGTGACAAAAATAAAGAATATAGAGAATTAAAGGAAGTAGGTAGTGATGAGGCATTAAATAAATACAGAAAATTACATCAATTCTGTAAAAAGCAAATCAAGGCAGCAAAGATTGAGACAGAGAGACTCATTGCCAGAGAGAGTAAAAATAATCCCAAAATATTCTACATAAATAGTAAGAAACTAAAAAATGATAGTGTTGGCCCCTAAAAATAGTCTGGGTGAAATGGTGGATGAGGATGAGGAAAAAGCCAATCTGCTAAATGACTTTTTTTCATCAGTATTTACACAAGAAAATTCCATGGCCGACAATATGATCAGTGATAACAAAAATTCCCCATTAAGTGTCACCTGCTTAACCCAGCAGGAAGTACGGTGGCGTCTAAAAATCACTAAAATTGACAAATCTCCGGGCCCGGATGGGATCCACCCCCGAGTATTGCAGGAACTAAGTACAGTCATTGATAGACCATTATTTGTAATCTTTAAAGACTCCATAATAACAGGGTCTGTACCACAGGACTGGCGTATAGCAAATGTGGTGCCAATATTCAAAAAGGGGACAAAAAGTGATCTCAGTAATTATAGGCCAGTAAGCTTAACCTCTACTGTGGGTAAAATCCTGGAGGGCATTCTAAGGGATGCTATACTGGAGTATCTGAAGAGGAATAACCTCATGACCCAGTATCAGCACGGGTTTACTAGGGACCGTTCATGTCAGACTAATCTGATCAGCTTCTATGAAGAGGTAAGTTCCGGACTGGACCAAGGGAACCCAGTAGATGTAGCGTATATGGACTTTTCAAAAGCTTTTGATACGGTGCCACACAAAAGGTTGATACATAAAATGAGTAATGGGGATAGGGGAAAATATGTGCAAGTGGGTTGAGAGCTGGCTCAGGGATAGGAAACAAAGGGTGGTTATTAATGGAGCACACTCGGACTGGGTCGCGGTTAGCAGTGGGGTACCACAGGGGTCAGTATTGGGCCCTCTTCTTTTTAACATATTTATTAATGACCTTGTAGGAGGCATTCAGAGTAGAATTTCAATATTTGCAGATGACACTAAACTCTGCAGGGTAATCAATAAAGAGGAGGACAATTTTATATTACAGGATGATTTATGTAAACTAGAAGCTTGGGCTGATAAATGGCAAATGAGCTTTACTGGGGATAAATGTAAGGTCATGCACTTGGGTAGAAGTAATAAGATGTATAACTATGTGTTTAATTCTAAAACTCTGGGCAAAACCGTCAATGAAAAAGACCTAGGTGTATGGGTGGATGACAAACTCATATTCAGTGGCCAGTGTCAGGCAGCTGCTACAAAGGCAAATAAAATAATGGGATGCAGTAAAAGAGGCATAGATGCTCATGAGGAGAACATAATTTTACCTCTATACAAGTCACTAGTGCGACCACACATAGAATACTGTGCACAGTTCTGGTCTCCGGTGTATAAGAAAGACATAGCTGAACTGGAGCGGGTGCAGAGAAGAGCGACCAAGGTTATTAGAGGACTGGGGGGTCTGCCATACCAAGATAGGTTATTACACTTGGGGCTATTTAGTTTGGAAAAACGAAGGCTAAGGGGTGATCTTGTGTTAATGTATAAATATATGAGGGGACGGTACAAAGACCTTTCTGATGATCTTTATAATCATAGACCGGTGACAGGGACAAGGGGGCATCCTCTACGTCTGGAGGAAAGAAGGTTTAAGCATAATAACAGACGTGGATTCTTTACTGTAAGAGCAGTGAGACTATGGAACTCTCTGCCGTATGATGTTGTAATGGGTGATTCGTTACTTAAATTTAAGAAGGGACTGGATGCCTTTCTGAAAAGTACAATGTTACAGGGTATATATACTAGATTCCTTGATAAGGCGTTGATCCAGGGAACTAGTCTGATTGCCGTATGTGGAGACGGGAAGGAATTTTTTCCCCAATGTGGAGCTTACTTTTTGCCAAATGTTTTTTTTTGCCTTCCTCTGGATCAACATGTTAGGGCATGTTAGGTTAGGCTGTTGGGTGAACTACATGGACTTAAAGTCTTCCTTCAACCTTAATAACTATGTTACTATGTCACCACCTATGACCTTATCATTAGACCTCACAATATCAGGTCCCACCCCACACCTCAGTGATGTCACATCTATCACCCCATCATTAGACCCCGCAGTATCAGGACCCACCCCACACCTCAGTGATGTCACCACCTATGACCTTATCATTAGACCTCACAGTATCAGGTCCCACCCCACACCTCAGTGATGTCACCATCTATGACCTCATCATTAGACCTCACAGTATCAGGTCCCACCCCACACCTCAGTGATGTCACCATCTATGACCTCATCATTAGACCTCACAGTATCAGGTCCCACCCCACACCTCAGTGATGTCACCACCTATGACCTCATCATTAGACCTCACAGTATCAGGTCCCACCTCACACCTCAGTGATGTCACCACCTATGACCTCATTAGACCTCACAGTATCAGGTCCCACCCCACACCTCAGTGATGTCACCACCTATGACCTCATCATTACACCTCCCAGTATCAGGTCCCACACCTCAGTGATGTCACCACCTATGACCTCATCATTAGTCCTCACAGTATCAGGTCCCACCCCACACCTCAATGATGTCACCATCTATGACCTCATCATTAGACCTCACAGTATCAGGTCCCACCCCACACCTCAGTGATGTCACCACCTATGACCTCATCATTAGACCTCGTAGTATCAGGCCCCGCCCCACATCTGTGATGTCACCAATGATATTTATCACTGTTAGATGTTTTCCATGCTCGGAACCAGTCATTCGTGATGTAAGACCGTTGCTTGCTGTCAGTGGGCGGAAGTATTTATTATTTACATATAGATGGAGGATATCTGCGCACACGGCTGAGGTTTTGTCACAGGGTGTCAGTGTAGGTGACATTCAGGATCCTGCGGACTCCTCCTGCTTAGACGCCTTCCCCAGGATGCGGCCACCATCCTGGAACAGACGCCATCACACTGACTGGTGCTCCGCCTCCTGCTGTCATCTGAAGCTCCTCCCCCACATGGGCGAGTCTGAGCAGGGCCAGGCCCAGGTCCGCCTCTCCGGCCCGGTACTTGCCGGCAGCCTTCCCTGACATTGTGCTGATCTCTGACCCCTCGCATTCAGCCGATCGTGGAGAAGAAAGGCGCACGGGCACCAGACGCTTCCGGATGACGCCGGTGTGATGAGTCCGCGCTGTCAGCTCCTGACCCACGTAGCAGCCCTTCGAGAAGCTGATCCCATTCATGTAGGCGAGGTTGGACTCCAGCGGTAACGCCACGCCCGGGGGAAGGTCCTGCACGCCCTCCGGGAGCCCTGCAAGAGGGAGAGGAGCCATCAGTTGACCACACCCCGAGACCTTGTCACTGCTAGAGCTGCGTCATCCTACAGCGCTGCGGTCACTATTCTGCTGTTACATCGTGTCTTATCCTCCTGTCACCTCCAGAGCTTCGGTCACTAGTCTTCTGTTACATCGTGTCTTATCCTCTGGTCACCTCCAGATCTGCACTCACTATTCTGCTGTTACATCGTGTCTTATCCTCCAGTCACCTCCAGAGCTGCAGTCACTATTCTGCTGTTACATCATTGTCACGATAATGTATAAAATGTAATATGATTATTAATTTTCCCTGATAACACAACACTGTGGGCTTTGACCCCCCTTCTCTCTTTGTTTCTGCTGTGTGTGTGAAGCTATTCTTCTCAATGCTCTGCCCTGCCCCCAATCTCAGGAATGTTTATTGCGCTTGTAGATGCACAAATCTCCCTCCAGCTGAAACTGGTCTAGTCCTCTCAAAAAGCCATGAGGGTCTTTGTTCTTTTATGGTAAGAAATTGGGCCACCGATTTGGGCTAGGAAAATAATGAGTATATATTGCTCACTTCCATCGACAGAGCTGCTAAACACTGTAAGCGCGAGCCTCTAATTCCAATGGGTACAAAGTATGGATTTCTCCGGAACCGTGTGTCCCAACTAGCCCGAATTTGGTACCAATAGAAAGCCAATTGTAAAATAAGATGAATGAGGGGTGTGCCGATTCTGGCATGTTCTGGAGCAAAGATACCAGAATTATAAGAATTGGTGTTATACTTTGCAAGATCGAGGCTAGAGGAGGGTCCAGGGAAACCAGCCTCTTTAGTGATGTCACAAGGCTGCAGATTTTAAGTTTCTGCACTTCACCCAGCCTTCAGTTTTTGCCTGAGGAGCTGTACTATGCACTGGGACATCTGGGCTCTGCCTGCCAGCATGGTTTTGCCTGCAATGATCTGAGCACATGTAAGTGTTACTTTCTGTTTTAATCCATGTTATTTTATAATTACTTTGTACATACTTTCAATTGTCTCTTATTGTAACATCCTTGTAATATTTTTATAAACACTGCCTAATCTTTCGGAGTAAAATATTTAAATTACTAGTTTCGTTCTCCTGCTCTAAAACGTACCCTAAGTCTCTGGAGGAGAATTACGCTACTAATTTGGGTTGGCTTCGGACCCGTTATTCGAAGCTGGTGGTGGCATACCGTGTCCTGTGCTTTTGGGAGTCATTGTAGCGATGGCTGCATTGATAATTATTGTTCCTGCCCCAGTGGGAGTAGTTATAACGCCCTCGCTGCAGCGTGCCCAGTAGCCTGTACATAGCAGGCAGCCTTTCTGGTGACTAATTACCCTAGTTGCAGTATCCAATCTGACCTGAGGGTAAGGGGGGGCGCCAGAGAGCTGCAAGTTTTCAAGCAGAACTGTAAAGCGGGTTATACATAAATCCCTGCACTTCGTGTTATATTGCAGGAGCAGTGGCATAACTTAAATAAGCCTCTGCTGTAAATTGATAGGTCAATAGCCTTGAGTGTGTTTTCATCACATTTGAGCAGTGGAGGGATAACTAAGTTAAGCCCCCCTGCACATGTGATAGCCGTGGGCTGGCCAAAGGTCACCCCGACCGTGACGTACTGTTGGCAGTCACAGTGTGATCCGTGACATATTGGTGACAGTCACGGTGTGAATTGTGACAATCATGTCTTATCCTCCGGTCACCTCCAGAGCTGCAGTTACTATTCTGCTGTTACATCGTGTCTTATCCTCCGTGTTGTGAATTCTGCTTTTGGGTTCCCTCCGGTGGTGGTAGGTGGTAATGCAGTTGTCCCTGGGTTTCAGTCCTGGTCAGGTGTTTCTGCTGATTGCAGTTCTGACTGGGGTATTTAGGTGTGCAGGATTCATTAGTCCTTGCCAGTTGTCAATTGTTGTTGGGAGGTGTTGGACCTCTGCCTGGTTCCTCCTGCCTTTCTGCCAAATCAGCAAAGATAAATGTCTGGGTTTTTTTTCTGTGGCACACATGCTGTGTGCTTCATGATTCAGAGCTATTCTTTTGTGTTTTCTTGTCCAGCTTAGATTGTGTCAGTATTTTCTCAGTCTTGTTGGATTCTCTGGAGTGGCAGATATACATTCCATGTCTTTAGTTAGATTGTGGAACTTTTTGTATTATCTGCTGTGGATATTTTTGAAGGGTTTTAATACTGACCGCCTAGTATTCTGTCCTATCCTTTCCTATTTAGCTAGAGTGGCCTCTTTTGCTAAATCTTGTTTTCTGCCTGCGTGTCTTTTCTTCTCCTACTCACAGTCAATATTCGTGGGGGCTGCCTATCCTTTGGGGTTCTGCTCTGAGGCAAGGTAGTATTCCTATTTCCATCTATAGGGGTATTTAGTCCTCCGGCTGTGTCGAGGTGTCTAGGGTTTGTTAGGCACACCCCACGGCTACTTCTAGTTGCGGTGTTAGTTCAGGATCTGCGGTCAGTACAGTTTCCACCTACTCCTGAGAAAGTTTCATGCGGCTCCAAGGTCACCGGATCATAACACCTCCGGTCACCTCCAGAGCTGCAGTCACTATTCTGCTTTTACATCGTGTCATATGTTCCGGTCACCTCCAGAGTTGCAGTCACTATTCTGCTGTTACATCGTGTCTTATCTTCCAGTGACCTCCAGAGCTGCGGTCACTATTCTGCTGTTACATCGTGTCATAGTCTCCAGTCACCTCCAAAACTGCAGTCACTATTCTGCTGTAACATCATGTCTTATCCTCCGGTCACCTCCAGAGCTGCCGTCACTATTCTGCTGTTACATCGTGTCTTATCCTCCGGTCACCTCCAGCGCTGCGGTCACTATTCTGCTGTTACATCATGTCTTATCCTCTTGTCACCTCTAGAGCTGCAGTCACTATTCTGCTGTTACATCGTGTCTTATCCTCCAGTCACCTCCAGAGCTGCGGTCACTATTCTGCTATTACATCGTGTCATATCCTCCAGTCACCTCCAGAGCTGCGGTCACTATTCTGCTGGTACATTGTGTCTTATCCTCCAGTCACTTCCAGAGCTGCGGTCACTATTCTGCTATTACATCGTGTCATATCCTCCAGTCACCTCCAGAGCTGCAGTCACTATTCTGCTGTTACATCATGTCTTATCCTCCAGTCATCTCCAGAGCTGCAGTCACTATTCTGCTGGTACATCGTGTCTTATCCTCCAGTCATCTCCAGAGCTGCAGTCACTATTCTGCTGTTACATCATGTTTTATCCTCTAGTCACCTCCAGAGATGAGATGAAGTAACAGCAGAATAGTGAGTGCAGCTCTGGAGGTGACTGGCGGTGTCGCTCAGCGGACGCAGAGGGTGGGCACAGCAAGGCTCTCGGTTGGGTTCGCACCGTGCCGGTATCGGTGTCGCCTGTAGTCCTGGACGCTCCCCAGCTTGGCTCCTGGCAGCAGGTCCCTGACATTCTGCCCCGTCTGTGCCACCATCCGGCAGCCCATCTCCGGGCACCTGGGGTCCGGCACACATAGGGGGGCCAGCGTGGGCAGCATGCCCACCGGAGGGTCCTGCTTCTCCTGGATCAGAGCCCACACGGACAGCTCGGGGCACGGCCGCACATCCACCTTCTGACGAAAGTTGTAAACTTGCAGATGCTGACGAATGGAGTCCACCGCTGCCACGTCGCACTCCAAGAGGAGGTCATGAGATCCGTCTTGAGGCCCCGGGACCCTGCAAGACACAGCCGGGAGTGAGAGGGGCACCGAGGAGCGCTCCACCTGAACTACACAAAAAATAGGAGGTAAGGCAGCACCGAGGAGCGCTCCACCTGCACAACACAGAAAAGAGTAAGTAAAGCAGCACCAAAACCCCTAATTTTCCCTCACACCAAACAAATTTTTATAGCTCTATGCTGGGCAGACAATTGTCCCTAGACTCCTCAATCCCCCCTCCCATCGAATACTGGCCAAACCTGGTACTTTCTTTGTTGAGATTCTTTGTTCTATTAATGTGATATATAGTGGCACTGATCCGGGCTAGGGATATAAGAATTATATATTCCAGATGTCCATCGATAGATCTATCACTCACCGAAAGTGCTAGCAGCTAAACGCAATGAGGGCAAAGAGTGGATTTCTCCATAAGCGGTCCATGTAATTGTGCCGTGCTTACACTTAAAAGAATCGCCCCGACGTGGTGCACCTTGGAAACCTGGTTTAGCACGTATACGAGATTCATACAGCAAGATATGCATAAAAATATTTTTCATATTCTAAGAAAAGGGGAGGTTTCAGCCCCTAAGTGATGTCACCGCAAGGGAGTGCCTGGGTTTTAGGCTAAGAAACAAGTAGTGAAGCGAACAGTCTTCCGAGGTCTTTGTGTCCGGGGTCTAGCTGCGTACAGATGTGACATGCATCTAGATGTATGCATCCTACAAAGCCCACAGGCCAGCCATGATGATATGAAATGATCTGAACGACCTGTAAGTGTTCTTTTCAATTTTAGCCCCATTTTATTTGTAATCTGTATTGTACATATGATATTGTCTCCTTTATAATATCTTTTTATACTTTGTAAACACTGCCTACAATTTTTTTGGAGTAAAATATAAAATTACTAGCTTGTCGCTCCATGATCTAAACAAACTGTCGCGCCCTCTGAAGTGAATTACGCTACTGATTTGAGTCGGCTCTGGACCATTAATGCTTGGAAAATCAGAGCTGGTGGCAGCATACTTTGTCCTGTGTCGTTGGGCGTCTTTGCAGCGACCGGCGGCATTGATAATTATAGTTCCCTCCTGTGTGGGAGTAGTTATATCGCCCTTGCTGCAGCGTGCCGAATAGCCAGTACATAGCAGGCAGCCTTTCTGGTGACTAATTACCCTAGGTGCAGTACCCTGACTGACCTGAGGGTAAGGGGGCGCCAGAGAGCTGCAAGTTCCAAACCGGAAGTGGGATATAGATAAATCCCCTTCAGAAAGAACCAGGGGCAACCAAACAACTCTCACTAAAAACTTGCACAGTTCTTGCGAGGAAATGGCACAAAAAAGTTTTGGAGAACAAGCTCAGTGCTTACTAGTCCTGAGACAATAGTGTGTACTTGCGATTACCCCCTCCCTTTCACTTTGTTTTTCTATCCTATCTTTTATTTGGCAATGATGGCCGCAATGGAGAAGACTGGTACATCCAGCAGAAGGACACTCTTGTTAAGAGTATGCATGTACCATGGCCTGGAACCCCATGACAAAACCAAGGCTCAAATGGTCACGAAACTGGTGCAATTTGAAGCAGACCAGACCCGGTCTCAGAGCCCAGTGGCCGCAGAAGCCGGCCCAAGCGAAAGTGGTGCTGCAGCAGAGGTCTAAGCACTGAATGCTGGCCCTACTTGCAACCAGAGCGGATTGGACCCAACAGCACTCAGATCCCTAAACCCCAGCCAGAGCACTTTCCTGTGATGGAAAAGGACGGGGACTTGGACACGTTTCAAGCCTGCAGACAGTATCGGCTGCCGGATAGCGAATGGGCCTGATACCTGACCCCAGGGCTAAGAGGAAAAGCTCTGGAGGAGTTTGCTTTTCTACCACCAGACCAAGATGAAGATTATGAGACCATCAAGCAGGCCCTGATAACCAAGTACCAGCTAACCCCTGAGGTTTACCGTAGAAAGTTCCGGAACCTCCAAGGTGCCCACACGACAGTTACAGCAATGTGGCGCATGGACTCAGGACCCACTTTGACCAGTGGACCCAAGGACTGTCAGTGACAACCTTTGCACAGCTGCGGGACCTGATGATCAAAGACCACTTCTTACATCTTTGCCCAGCTGAGGTGCGACAGTTCATGATGAACAGAGAACCCAAAGACGTGACGAAAACAGCGCAGATTGCCAATGCTGACCAAAGGCCAACCGTAGATCGGAAGTGCAGAAGCCAATCACCGCCAGCTGGAGGGGGGTAAGCCTTCAACCAACTCCAGTACCCCTGCCAGCCAACTCACCAGAGGCCCTGTCCCCGTTGCCAACAGCATCAGACCTACCACCGACCTTCGAAAGTGTTTTTTCTGCAAGCGGACTGGTCATATCAGCGCCAACTGTCAAGAGAAGCAGAGGAACCACCCAGTCAAGGCCCCAGGGCCTAATGCAGCAGTTCTTTTGGTGGGTGGGGTGGTTTGGAGGGTGTGTGACAATGTGCAGCACGTCACCATGGGAGGCCATGTCGCTACAGGCTTCAAGGACCCGGCGCTGAACGGACCCTCATCCGACCCGAAGTGGCGGCCCCTGAAGAGATCATTCCAGGGAAAACCCTGACTGTCATCGGGATTGGGGGCATCAGCTGTTCCTTGCCAATGGCCCGGGCTTATATTGATTGGGGTGCCGGGAGCGGGGTGAAGGAAGTGGGGCTGTCTGATAACTTGTCCACTGATATTTTATTGGTGCCTGATTTGGGGAGGATGGTTGCATATTATGTCCCTGACTCCCCTCCCCGATCGAATGCTGATAATGATGGGAAATTGCATGTTGTCTGATAATCATTTTTCTGAAAATGCCAAGGGTAATACCGATAATGATGATGATGAAAATGTGCATGTTTTACCTGTTAACCATTTATTTCCTAAGAATGATGTGTCCACAGGTGCAGGAGTGCTCAGTCACGTCTCTCCGTGGGTGGGTTGGCTGAGGAACTCCTAACAGGAGCAAGCGTCGGTGCTCAGGGAAATGGGGAGGTGCATGGGAACCATGAGGAAGGTGATGCCGTGCAACTGACCAGTGCCACAGAGGAAGGTAACTGCCCCATAAGTAGCACTGCCACTGAAGTGTTGGGGGGTGGATGGGGAGGTAGTACCCATAGCAGCGCCCACTGATGGGTCTGTGGAAATCCCCGGTGAGATAGCCTACGTAGCTGCTGTCACCCGCAGTCAGAGTGCCCGGAACGCAGATAACTGTCTGCCTTCTGGACCCTCCTCAGTCATCATTGTGACTGAACCAGAGATGGACCCAGAGCAGGTCCCAGAGGGTTCCCATGGGGAAGGGTCCCTGACGTCGCTTCTGGCTGCCCCTAACCTGCACTCAGATGTGAGCCTGGAGAATTTGAGACACCTAGCCGACAAGCCCACCTCCATGACTGATAAGGAGAGGGTGTTCTGGGAACGAGGGAGGTTGTACCAGGACACAGTACCCGGAAAATAGCAAAAGGAGTGGTTGAGGGAAAGACAGCTGGTCGTCCAGCACCGATTCAGGAGTGAGTTGCGGATTGCCCATGAGATCCCACTCGCTGGACACTGGGGGATCAGCAAAACTAAGGCCCGGCTGTCTCAACACTTCTATTGGCTCAAGATGGGGACAGATGTGACAAACTACTGACGCTCCTGTATCACCTGCCAAAGAGTGGGGAAGATGGGGCCTGCACTTAAGGCTCCCCTGATCCCTTTGCCAGTGATAGAGGAGCCTTTCCAGAGGATCGCGGTGGACATTGTGGGCCTGTTTGCTGTCCCCAGCAGCTCTTTAAAACAATACATCCTCACTGTGGTAGATTACGCTACCCGGTACCCAGAGGCAGTGGCTTTGTCCACAACTAGGGCAGATAAGGTGGCGGATGCACTGTTGGCCATCTTTTCACCAGTAGGATTTCCCAGGGAGATGCTTACCGATCAAGGAACCCAATTCATATCTTGCCTAATGGAGGATGTCTGTAAGAAAATGCAGGTGAAGCGTCTGGTATCGAGTGTGTATCACCCACAGACCAATGGCTTGTGTGAGCACTTGAATGGTACCCTCAATCAGATGCTGCACATGCTGGTTGAGACCCAAGGGCGCAACTGGGAGCGGTACCTCCCACACCTGCTGTTCGCTTACTGAGAGGTTTCGCAGGCCTCGACGGGGTTCTCCCCCTTCGAGCTCCTGTATGGCAGGCGAGTTCGGGGTCCCCTTGGGTTGTAAGAGAATCCTGGGAAGAGGAGCCGAACCCTTCTAAAGTGTCTATAGTGGAGTATATCATGCGCTTCCGTGACAAAATGCAGACCTTGACACGGTTGGTGCATGACAACATGACGCAGGCTCAGACTGATCAGAAGCACTGGTACGACCAGAACACCCGGGAGCGGACCTACCCCGTACCAAAGGATAAGCTTCAGGCAGCCTGGGAAGGCCCATACGTCATTCACCAACAGCTCAATCAAGTCACCTATGTGGTCACGCTTGACTACGCTCGGGTTAGGCGAAAGGCCTTTCACGTCAACATGATGAAGGCTCATCGCGAACGTATAGCTTACGTCCTACCGATCTGCAGCCTGCCCGAAGACGGGGAGGAAGACCCCCTCCTGGACATGGTGGCCCAAGCCAAGGCCGGTGGGTCCATCGAGGATGTGGAGGTAAGCGCCTTGTTAACCGAACCCCAGTGGTCGCAGTTGCGGACCACGCTGGAACCCTTCCGGGTCGTGTTCTCCAACAGACCTGGAAGGACTATGTTAGCGGTCCACGAGATGGACACCATGATTCATGCCCCACTACGGCGAACACCCTATCGGATCTCCGACGATCAATGAGATGTTACAGCTGGGGGTGATTCAACGGTCAAAGAGCGCATGGGCCTCACCTGTAGTTCTCGTGCCAAAGAAGGATCGGACCACCTGGTTCTACGTGGACTACAGGGGGCTCAACGCCATCACAGCCTCTGACGCACACCCAATGCCGCACATCGAGGAGCTGCTTGAGCGGTTAGCTATCACAAAATATCTGACCATAATAGATGAGTCGAGGATACTGGCAGATTCCCCTGAGCCCCGAGGCGCAGGAGAAGTCCGCCTTTATCACACCCTTCGGACTATACGAGTCCACTGTCATGCCCTTCGGCATGAAGAATGCCCCTGCCACTTTCCAGTGGATGGTCAACCACCTGCTTCAGGGACTGGAGAAGTACGCAGTGGCGTACCTGGATGACATTGCCATCTTCAGTTCCTCCTGGGATGAACACCTGCAGCATCTCCAGGAGGTGATCAGGCGACTTCACCGAGCCGGTCTGACCATCAAGCTGGGAAAATGCCAGAGAGAGGTCCACTACCTGGGACACCGGGTAGGCGGGCACTCCATAAAGCCAGAGCCTGGGAAAGTGGACGCGATCGTGTCCTGACCCACCCCCAGGACTAAGAAACAGGTGATGTCCTTCCTGGGCACCTCAGGGTACTATAGGCACTTCATACAGAACTATAGTAGCCTGGCAAAACCCTTGACTGACCTCACCAGGAAGAGGCTAACATAGTCGACTGGACCGACGGCTGTGAGGGGGCCTTCCAGGCTTTGAAAACAGCCCTGTGCAACTCTCCTGTGTTGAAAGCAGTCGACAGCAGTCGACTGTTCTTGGTGCAGACCAACACCAGCGAGTTTGGCCTCGGTGCTGTGCTCAGCCAGGTTGACTCAGATTACCAAGAGCACCCCGTGTTATACCTGAGCCGGAAACTTCTGCCGAGGGAAGTGGCCTACTCCACCACCGAGAAGGAGTGCCTAGCCATAGTCTGGGCCTTGCAAAGTTTGCACTCCTACCTGTATGGGCGCACCTTTACTGTGGTGATGGATCACAACCCTCTGCGCTGGCTACAAGCCATGTGTGGAACCTGTTGTGAATTCCGTTCTCGGGCTCCCTCCTGTGGTCGTGAATGGTACTTTGGTGAGTTCTGTCCTTGGACACCCTCTGGTGGCTTTGAGTGGAACTGCTGATCTTTGAGCTTGGCTTTCTCAGCTGCCCTCGTTTATTGCTGCTGCTGGCTTCCCTATTTAACTCTGCCCAGGTCGTTAGTTCATGCCAGCTGTCAATGTCTCAGTACTGGTTCAGATCTCTCTTGGATTTCTCGGATGACCTGTCTACTCCAGCAGAAGCTAAGTCCTCGCTAGTTCATTTGCTGTTCATTGGTTTTTGAATATATTTCTCAGTACATGTTATGTTTCCAGTCCAGCTTGCTATTATATTTCCTTGCTAGCTGGAAGCTCTGGGGGTGCAGAGCTGCACCTTCACACCGTGAGTTGGTGTGGAGGTCTTTTTGCACACTCTGCGTGGTTTTTGTAGTTTTTAATACTGACTGCATAGTTCCCTTTCCTATCCTCTGTCTTTCTAGAGAAGATTCGGCCTCCTTTGCTAAAATCTGTTTCATTCCTGTGTTTGTTACTTTCCTCTTAACTCACAGTCAATATTTGTGGGGGGCTACCTTTACTTTGGGGAATTTCTCTGAGGCAAGGTAGGCTGCTATTTCTATCTTTAGGGGTAGTTAGCTCTTAGGCTGTGAAGAGGCGTCTAGGGAGAGTTAGGTACGCTCCACGGCTATTTCTAGTGTGTGTGATAGGATTAGGGATTGCGGTCAGTAGAGTTACCACTTCCTCAGAGCTTGTCCCAGGTTTTCCATTTTAACCATCAGGTCATTTCGGGTGCTCCTAACCACCAGGTCCATAACAGGAACCAACGGAAGGTTGCTACGCTGGAGCCTTGGTCTCCAGCAGTATGACTTTACCATCGAACACAAAATGGGTAGGGAGCATGGCAATGCAGATGGGTTGTTCCGCTGGGGTGAACCTGCTGAGGTGCGCATGGAGGAGTACCGCGAGGTCCTGCCTCCGTAGCGCAGTCCAAAAGGGGGAGGTGTCAGGAACATGAGGTATCTAATTGTGTATTATCACGAAAACTGAGCTTTGCTTTGTCCCTTAAAGCTGAGTAGACACGCGCTGTGGGCCATTCCAACCCCTCTTCTTCTCACTCTGCCTGCTGTATGTGTATGTGCATCCAAAACCCCTCATTTTCCCTCCCACCAAAAGAATTTTTATAGCTCTATGCTGGGCAAACAATTCTCCCTAGACTCCCTCATTCCCCACTCCCATCGAATACTGGCCAAAACTGGTACTTTCTTTGTTGAGATTCTTTGTTCTATTAATGTGATATATAGTGGCACCGATCAGGGCTAGAGATATAAGAATTATATAGTCCGGATGTTCATCGATAGATAGACCGAAAGAGCTAGCAGCTAAACGCAATGAGGGCAAAGCGTTGATTTCTCCTTAAGCAGTGCTTACACTTAAAAGAATGGCCCTGACGTGGTGCACCTTGGGAACCTGGTGTAGTTCATATACGAGATTCATACAGCGAGATATGCATACAAATATTTTTCATATTCTAAGAAAAGGGGAGGTTTCAGCCACTAAGTGATGTCACCACAGGGGCAGTGCCTGGGTTTTGGGCTAGGAATACCTTAGTGAGACAGCATTCTTGCAGTGTCTTTTGTCCGGGGTCCAGCTGCTCTACAGATGTGTCCTGCACCTTGATGTATCTCCTGAGCACATAGGCAAACTGGAGATGAAATGATCTGAATGACCTGTAAAATTTTAATCCCATTTTATTTGTAATCTGTATTGTACATATGATATTGTCTCCTTTATAATTTATTTTTATACTTTGTAAACATTGCCTACCTTTTTGGAGTAAAATATATCATTTACTAGCTGTCTCTCCATGCTCTAAACGAACTGTCGCGTCCTCTGAAGTGAATTACGCTACTGATTTGGATTGGCTCCGGACCCATTAATCCTTGGAAAATCGGAGCTGGTGGCAGCATACTTTGTCCTGTGCCATCGGGCATCTTTGTAGCGACCGGCGGCATTGAAAATTATTGTTCTCGCCTGTGTGGGAGTAGTTATATCGACCTTGCTGCAGGGTGCCCATTAGCCAGTACATAGCAGGCAGCCTTTCTGGTGACTAATTACCCTAGGTGCAGTACCGTCTGACCTGAGGGCAAGGGGGCGCCAGAGAGCTGCAAGTTCCAAACCGGAACTGGGAAGTGGGATATAGAAAAATCCCCTTCAGAAGGAACCATGGGCAACCAAACAACCCCGGTTCATGACAAATTGGTGTGAGTGGGGGGATGATAAAGGTATCCTCCACGTGAACCGTGACATATTGGTGGGATCTCGGTGGGATTCGTGACATATTGGTGGCAGCACGGTGGGATTTCTGACCCTGTACAATACAGAAAAGAGGAGGTAAAGCAGCACCGAGGAGCGCTCCACCTGCACAACACAGAAAAGACGTAAAGCAGCACCGAGGAGCGCTCCACCTGTACAACACAGAAAAGAGGAGGTAAAGCAGCACCGAGGAGCGCTCCACCTGTACAACACAGAAAAGAGGAGGTAAAGCAGCACCGAGGAGCGCTCCACCTGTACAATACAGAAAAGAGGAGGTAAAGCAGCATCGAGGAGCGCTCCACCTGTACAATACAGAGAAGAGGAGGTAAAGCAGCACCGAGGAGCGCTCCACTTGCACAATCCAGAAAAGAGGGGGTAAAGCAGCACCGAGGAGCGCTGCATCTGTACAATACAGAAAAGAGGAAGTAAAGCAGCACCGAGGAGCGCTCCACCTGTACAACACAGAAAAGAGGAGGTAAAGCAGCACCAAGGAGCGCTCTACCTGTAGAACACAGAAAAGAGGTAAACCAGCACCGAGGAGCGCTCCACCTGTACAACACAGAAAAGAGGAGGTAAAGCAGCACCAAGGAGCGCTCCACCAGTACAACACAGAAAAGAGGAAGGAAAGCAACACCGAGGAGCGCTCCACCTGTACAACACATTCTACTCCACCTCCCACCTGTGTAACGACATCTGACGACATGAATTTTGAACAAGAAAAACAGAACAGGACACATCAGCCCTGCCCCCGCGGTCACTCCTCCATCACTAATATAGGACCGGACACATCAGCCCCGCCCCCGCGGTCACTCCTCCATCACTAATATAGGACCGGACACATCAGCCCCGCCCCCGCGGTCACTCCTCCATCACTGCTACAGGGCCGGACACATCAGCCCTGCCCCCGCGGTCACTCCTCCGTCACTGCTACAGGGCCGGACACATCAGCCCTGCCCCCGCGGTCACTCCTCCGTCACTGCTACAGGGCCGGACACATCAGCCCTGCCCCCGCGGTCACTCCTCCGTCACTGCTACAGGGCCGGACACATCAGCCCTGCCCCCGCGGTCACTCCTCCGTCACTGCTACAGGGCCGGACACATCAGCCCTGCCCCCGCGGTCACTCCTCCGTCACTGCTACAGGGCCGGACACATCAGCCCTGCCCCCGCGGTCACTCCTCCGTCACTGCTACAGGGCCGGACACATCAGCCCTGCCCCCGCGGTCACTCCTCCGTCACTGCTACAGGGCCGGACACATCAGCCCTGCCCCCGCGGTCACTCCTCCGTCACTAATATAGGACCGGACACCTCAGCCCTGCCCCTGCAGTCACTCCTCCATCACTGGACACCTCAGCCCTGCCCCCGCGGTCACTCCTCCGTCACTGCTACAGGGCTGGACACATCAGCCCCGCCCCCGCGGTCACTCCTCCATCACTAATATAGGACCGGACACCTCAGCCCCGCCCCTGCAGTCACTCCTCCATCACTGGACACATCAGCCCCGCCCCCGCGGTCACTCCTCCATCACTAATATAGGACCGGACACCTCAGCCCTGCCCCCGCGGTCACTCCTATGTCACTGCTACAGGGCTGGACACATCAGCCCCGCCCCCGCGGTCACTCCTCCATCACTAATATAGGACCGGACACCTCAGCCCTGCCCCTGCAGTCACTCCTCCATCACTGGACACATCAGCCCCGCCCCCGCGGTCACTCCTCCATCACTAATATAGGACCGGACACCTCAGCCCTGCCCCTGCAGTCACTCCTCCATCACTGGACACCTCAGCCCCGCCCCCGCGGTCACTCCTCCGTCACTGCTACAGGGCTGGACACAGCCCCGCCCCCGCGGTCACTCCTCCATCACTAATATAGGACCGGACACCTCAGCCCCGCCCCTGCAGTCACTCCTCCATCACTGGACACATCAGCCCCGCCCCCGTGGTCACTCCTCCATCACTGGACACATCAGCCCTGCCCCCGCGGTCACTCCTCCATCACTAATATAGGACCGGACACCTCAGCCCTGCCCCTGCAGTCACTCCTCCATCACTGGACACATCAGCCCCGCCCCCGCGGTCACTCCTCCATCACTAATATAGGACCGGACACCTCAGCCCTGCCCCTGCAGTCACTCCTCCATCACTGGACACATCAGCCCTGCCCCCGTGGTCACTCCTCCATCACTGGACACATCAGCCCCGCCCCCGTGGTCACTCCTCCATCACTGGACACATCAGCCCTGCCCCCGTGGTCACTCCTCCATCACTGGACACATCAGCCCTGCCCCCGTGGTCACTCCTCCATCACTGGACACATCAGCCCTGCCCCCGTGGTCACTCCTCCATCACTGGACACATCAGCCCCGCCCCCGTGGTCACTCCTCCATCACTGGACACATCAGCCCCGCCCCTGCAGTCACTCCTCATCACTGGACACATCAGCCCCGCCCCCGTGGTCACTCCTCCATCACTGGACACATCAGCCTTGCCCCCGTGGTCACTCCTCCATCACTGGACACATCAGCCCCGCCCCCGTGGTCACTCCTCCATCACTGGACACATCAGCCCCGCCCCCGTGGTCACTCCTCCATCACTGGACACATCAGCCCCGCCCCTGCAGTCACTCCTCCATCACTGGACACATCAGCCCCGCCCCCGTGGTCACTCCTCCATCACTGGACACATCAGCCCTGCCCCCGTGGTCACTCCTCCATCACTGGACACATCAGCCCCGCCCCCGTGGTCACTCCTCCATCACTGGACACATCAGCCCCGCCCCCGTGGTCACTCCTCCATCACTGGACACATCAGCCCTGCCCCCGTGGTTACTCCTCCATCACTGGACACATCAGCCCTGCCCCCGTGGTCACTCCTCCATCACTGGACACATCAGCCCCGCCCCCGTGGTCACTCCTCCATCACTGGACACATCAGCCCTGCCCCCGTGGTCACTCCTCCATCACTGGACACATCAGCCCCGCCCCCGTGGTCACTCCTCCATCACTGGACACATCAGCCCTGCCCCTGCAGTCACTCCTCATCACTGGACACATCAGCCCCGCCCCCGTGGTCACTCCTCCATCACTGGACACATCAGCCCCGCCCCCGTGGTCACTCCTCCATCACTGGACACATCAGCCCTGCCCCCGTGGTCACTCCTCCATCACTGGACACATCAGCCCTGCCCCTGCAGTCACTCCTCATCACTGGACACATCAGCCCCGCCCCCGTGGTCACTCCTCCATCACTGGACACATCAGCCCCGCCCCTGCAGTCACTCCTCCATCACTGGACACATCAGCCCTGCCCCCGCGGTCACTCCTCCATCACTGGACACATCAGCCCCGCCCCTGCAGTCACTCCTCATCACTGGACACATCAGCCCCGCCCCCGTGGTCACTCCTCCATCACTGGACACATCAGCCCCGCCCCTGCAGTCACTCCTCCATCACTGGACACATCAGCCCTGCCCCCGCGGTCACTCCTCCATCACTGGACACATCAGCCCTGCCCCTGCAGTCACTCCTCATCACTGGACACATCAGCCCTGCCCCCGTGGTCACTCCTCCATCACTGGACACATCAGCCCTGCCCCCGCGGTCACTCCTCCATCACTGGACACATCAGCCCCGCCCCCGTGGTCACTCCTCCATCACTGGACACATCAGCCCCGCCCCTGCAGTCACTCCTCCATCACTGGACACATCAGCCCCGCCCCCGTGGTCACTCCTCCATCACTGGACACATCAGCCCTGCCCCCGCGGTCACTCCTCCATCACTGGACACATCAGCCCTGCCCCTGCAGTCACTCCTCATCACTGGACACATCAGCCCTGCCCCCGTGGTCACTCCTCCATCACTGGACACATCAGCCCTGCCCCCGCGGTCACTCCTCCATCACTGGACACATCAGCCCCGCCCCTGCAGTCACTCCTCCATCACTGGACACATCAGCCCCGCCCCTGCAGTCACTCCTCATCACTGGACACATCAGCCCCGCCCCCGTGGTCACTCCTCCATCACTGGACACATCAGCCCTGCCCCTGCAGTCACTCCTCCATCACTGGACACATCAGCCCTGCCCCCGCGGTCACTCCTCCATCACTGGACACATCAGCCCCGCCCCCGTGGTCACTCCTCCATCACTGGACACATCAGCCCCGCCCCCGCAGTCACTCCTCCATCACTGGACACATCAGCCCCGCCCCTGCAGTCACTCCTCCATCACTGGACACATCAGCCCCGCCCCCGTGGTCACTCCTCCATCACTGGACACATCAGCCCCGCCCCCGTGGTCACTCCTCCATCACTGGACACATCAGCCCCGCCCCTGCAGTCACTCCTCCATCACTGGACACATCAGCCCTGCCCCCGTGGTCACTCCTCCATCACTGGACACATCAGCCCTGCCCCCGCGGTCACTCCTCCATCACTGGACACATCAGCCCCGCCCCCGCGGTCACTCCTCCATCACTGGACACATCAGCCCCGCCCCCGTGGTCACTCCTCCATCACTGGACACATCAGCCCCGCCCCCGCGGTCACTCCTCTATCACTGGACACATCAGCCCCGCCCCCGCGGTCACTCCTCTATCACTGGACACATCAGCCCCGCCCCCGTGGTCACTCCTCCATCACTGGACACATCAGCCCTGCCCCCGTGGTCACTCCTCTATCACTGGACACATCAGCCCCGCCCCCGCGGTCACTCCTCTATCACTGGACACATCAGCCCCGCCCCCGCGGTCACTCCTCTATCACTGGACACATCAGCCCCGCCCCCGTGGTCACTCCTCCATCACTGGACACATCAGCCCTGCCCCCGTGGTCACTCCTCTATCACTGGACACATCAGCCCCGCCCCCGCGGTCACTCCTCTATCACTGGACACATCAGCCCCGCCCCCGCGGTCACTCCTCTATCACTGGACACATCAGCCCCGCCCCCGCGGTCACTCCTCCATCACTGGACACATCAGCCCCGCCCCCGTGGTCACTCCTCCATCACTGGACACATCAGCCCTGCCCCCGTGGTCACTCCTCCATCACTGGACACATCAGCCCCGCCCCCGCAGTCACTCCTCCATCACTGGACACATCAGCCCCGCCCCTTTGTCCGTACAGGACATTAGTTTGTGGACCGTGGGAGCGATCACAGCTCCCAGCGACCAATCAGTAAACAGCTTTGATTGCGACATAATCCGGAAAGATAGAAGCTGCAATGTGATTGGATCCTGTGGGCAACATCGCTGTGATTAGGCCCTGCTGTCACAGATCTGTGCTGTGCTGGGAGTTGTAGTCCCCTTGTGTAGAGCGTCTCTTACGTCACAATCAGCATTATATAACGTGCACGAGCACGACTGTGACCTGCCAGGAGCAATCATGGCGCCTGCAGCCTGCGTGCCCACACTGACGTCAGGACGTACCGGTACACAATCACGTCGTATAGGCTCCTCCCTTGCACGTTCAGCAGGTGAGCGTACATGGCGCCGTCCCTCAGTCTCTCCGCGTCGTTTGTCATTAATCCCTGCAGAAAACTCTCGATGTTCGGACCTCGCAGTCGGAGAAGCCCCCGGACCTCGGCGAGCGGGAAACAGGCGCTGCTCACACGGCGGAGCCACGGCCGGAGGAGCGGGGAGAGGAGCCGCGGCCGCATCGTGACAGCGCGGGAGTCTGCGTGACGTCAGAGCGTGGGACCTGGAGCGCCGCCTTGTGGAGGGAACGTGTAATACCCTCCCCCTGCTGGAGGAGACGTGTAATAATACCTCACAGAGCTCCCCCTGCTGGAGGAGACGTGTAATAATACCTCATATAGAGCTCCCCCTGCTGGAGGAGACGTGTAATAATACCTCATATAGAGCTCCCCCTGCTGGAGGAGACGTGTAATAATACCTCATAGAGCTCCCCCTGCTGGAGGAGACGTGTAACAAGATCTCATAGAGCTCCCCCTGCTGGAGGAGACGTGTAATAATACCTCATATAGAGCTCCCCCTGCTGGAGGAGACGTGCAATAATACCTCATATAGAGCTCACCCTGCTGGAGGAGACGTGTAATAATATCTCATATAGAGCTCCCCCTGCTGGAGGAGACGTGTAATAATACCTCATATAGAGCTCCCCTGCTGGAGGAGACGTGCAATAATACTTCATAGAGCTCCTCCTGCTGGAGGAGACGTGTAATAATACCCCATATAGAGCCCCCCCTGCTGGAGGAGACGTGTAATAATACCTCATATAGAGCTCCCCCTGCTGGAGGAGACGTGTAATAATACCCCATATAGAGCCCCCCCTGCTGGAGGAGACGTGTAATAATACCTCATATAGAGCTCCCCCTGCTGGAGGAGACGTGTAATAATATCTCATATAGAGCTCCCCCTGCTGGAGGAGACGTGTAATAATACCTCATATAGAGCTCCCCTGCTGGAGGAGACGTGTAATAATACCTCATATAGAGCTCCCCCTGCTGGAGGAGACGTGTAATAATATCTCATATAGAGCTCCCCCTGCTGGAGGAGACGTGTAATAATACCTCATATAGAGCTCCCTTGCTGGAGGAGACGTGTAATAATACCTCATAGAGCTCCCCCTGCTGGAGGAGATGTGTAATAATACCTCATATAGAGCTCCCCCTGCTGGAGGAGACGTGTAATAATACCTCATATAGAGCTCCCCCTGCTGGAGGAGACGTGTAATAATACCTCATAGAGCGCCCCCTGCTGGAGGAGACGTGTAATAATATCTCATATAGAGCCCCCCCTGCTGGAGACGTGTAATAATACCTCATAGAGCTCCCCTGCTGGAGGAGACGTGTAATAATACCTCATATAGAGCTCCCCCTGCTGGAGGAGACGTGTAATAATATCTCATATAGAGCTCCCCCTGCTGGAGACGTGTAATAATACCTCATAGAGCTCCCCTGCTGGAGGAGACGTGTAATAATACCTCATATAGGGCTCCCCCTGCTGGAGGAGATGTGTAATAATACCTCATATAGAGCTCCCCCTGCTGGAGGAGACGTGTAATAATACCTCATAGAGCTGCTGCTGGAGGAGACGTGTAATAATACCTCATATAGAGCTCCCCCTGCTGGAGGAGACGTGTAATAATACCTCATATAGAGCTCCCCCTGCTGGAGTCGTGTAATAATACCTCACATAGAGCGCCCCCTGCTGGAGGAGACGTGTAATAATACCTCACAGAGCGCCCCCTGCTGGAGATGTGTAATAATATCTCATATAGAGCTTCCCCTGCTGGAGGAGACGTGTAATAATACCTCATATAGAGCTCCCCCTGCTGGAGGAGACGTGTAATAATACCTCATATAGAGCTCCCCCTGCTGGAGTCGTGTAATAATACCTCATATAGAGCTCCCCCTGCTGGAGGAGACGTGTAATAATACCTCATATAGAGCTCCCCCTGCTGGAGGAGACGTGTAATAATACCTCATATAGAGCGCCCCCTGCTGGAGGAGACGTGTAATAATACCTCATATAGAGCTCCCCCTGCTGGAGGAGACGTGTAATAATACCTCATAGAGCTCCCCCTGCTGGAGGAGACGTGTAATAATACCTCATATAGAGCCCCCTCTGCTGGAGGAGACGTGTAATAATACCTCATATAGTCATATAGAGCCCCCCCTCCTGGAGGAGACGTGTAATAATACCTTATAGAGCTCCCCCTGCTGGAGGAGACGTGTAATAATACCTCATAGAACTCCCCCTGCTGGAGGAGACGTGTAATAATACCTTAGGCTACGTTCACATTAGCGTTGTGCGACGCAGCGTCGGGCGCCGCTGCGGCGACGCATGCGTCCTGCGCCCCTATATTTACCATGGGGGCGCATGGACATGCGTTGCACTTGCGTTTTGTGATGCATGCGTCACTGCGGCGCATGCGTCAGGGCGCAGAGGACGCAGCAAGTTGCATTTTTTGTGCGTACAAAATCAAGCAAAAAAAGGACGCATGCGTCACAAAACAATGCGTTTTGCATGCGTTGTGCGTTGCGTCGCCGATGCGTCGCCGACGCAACACACAACAACGCAAATGTGAACGTAGCCTTATATAGCGCTCCCCCTGCTGGAGGAGACGTGTAATAATACCTCATATAGAGCTCCCCCTGCTGGAGGAGATGTGTAATAATTCCTCATATAGAGCTCCCCCTGCTGGATGAGACGTGTAATAATACCTCATATAGAGCTCCCCCTGCTGGAGGAGACGTGTAATAATACCTCATAGAGCTCCCCCTGCTGGAGGAGACGTGTAATAATACCTCATATAGAGCTCCCCCTCCTGGAGGAGACGTGTAATAATACCTCATATAGAGCTCCCCCTGCTGGAGACGTGTAATAATACCTCATAGAGCTCCCCCTGCTGGAGGAGACGTGTAATAATACCTCACAGAGCTCCCCCTGCTGGAGGAGACGTGTAATAATACCTCACAGAGCTCCCCCTGCTGGAGGAGACGTGTAATAATACCTCATAGAGCTCCCCCTGCTGGAGGAGACGTGTAATAATACCTCATAGAGCTCCCCCTGCTGGAGGTGTCTAGGGAGAGTTAGGTACGCTCCACGACTATTTCTAGTGTGTTTGATAGGAGTAGTGTTTGCGGTCAGCAGAGTTCCCACATTCCCAGAGCTTGTTCCGATTTCTAGTTTACTCATCAGGTCATTCTGGGTGCTCCTAACCACCAGGTCCATAACAGAACTCCCCCTGCTGGAGGAGACGTGTAATAATACCTCATATAGAGCTCCCCCTGCTGGAGGAGACATGTAATAATACCTCATAGAGCTCCTCCTGCTGGAGGAGACATGTAATATTACCCCATATAGTCATATAGAGCCCCCCCTGCTGGAGGAGACGTGTAATAATACCTTATAGAGCTCCCCCTGCTGGAGGAGACGTGTAATAATACCTCATAGAACTCCCCCTGCTGGAGGAGACGTGTAATAATACCTTAGGCTACGTTCACATTAGCGTTGTGCGACGCAGCGTCGGGCGCCGCTGCGGCGACGCATGCGTCATGCGCCCCTATATTTACCATGGGGGCGCATGGACATGCGTTGCACTTGCGTTTTGTGACGCATGCGTCACTGCGGCGCACGCGTCAGGGCGCAGAGGACGCAGCAAGTTGCATTTTTTGTGCGTCCAAAATCAAGCAAAAAATGGACGCATGCGTCACAAAATAATGCGTTTTGCATGCGTTGTGCGTTGCGTCGCCGACGCAACACACAACAACGCAAATGTGAACGTAGCCTTATATAGAGCTCCCCCTGCTGGAGGAGACGTGTAATAATACCTCATATAGAGCTCCCCCTGCTGGAGGAGACGTGTAATAATACCTCATAGAGCTCCCTCTGCTGAAGGAGACGTGTAATAATACCTCATAGAACTCCCCCTGCTGGAGGAGACGTGTAATAATACCTCATAGAATTCCCCCTGCTGGAGGAGACGTGTAATAATCCCTCATATAGAGCTCCCCCTGCTGGAGGAGACGTGTAATAATACCTTATAGAGCTCCCTCTGCTGAAGGAGACGTGTAATAATACCTCATAGAACTCCCCCTGCTGGAGGAGACGTGTAATAATACCTTATAGAGCCCCCCCTGCTGGAGGAGACGTGTAATAATACCTTATAGAGCTCCCTCTGCTGAAGGAGACGTGTAATAATACCTCATAGAACTCCCCCTGCTGGAGGAGACGTGTAATAATACCTCATAGAACTCCCCCTGCTGGAGGAGACGTGTAATAATACCTCATATAGAACTCCCCCTGCTGGAGGAGACGTGTAATAATACCTCATATAGAGCTCCCCCTGCTGGAGGAGACGTGTAATAATACCTTATAGAGCCCCCTCTGCTGGAGGAGACGTGTAATAATACCTCATATAGAGCCCCCACTGCTGGAGGAGACGTGTAATAATACCTTATAGAGCTCCCCCTGCTGGAGGAGACGTGTAATAATACCTCATAGAGGTCCCCCTGCTGGAGGACACGTGTAATAATACCTCACATAGAGCTCCCCCTGCTGGAGGAGACGTGTAATAATACCTCATATAGAGCTCCCCCTGCTGGAGGAGACATGTAATAATACCTCATAGAGCTCCCCCTGCTGGAGGAGACGTGTAATAATACCTCATAGAGGTCCCCCTGGTGGAGGAGACGTGTAATAATACCTCATATAGAGCTCCCCCTGCTGGAGGAGACGTGTAATAATACCTCAGTGCTCCCCCTGCTGGAGGAGACATGTAATAATACCTCATAGAGCTCCCCCTGCTGGAGGAGACATGTAATAATACCTCATAGAGCTCCCCCTGCTGGAGGAGACGTGTAATAATACCTCATATAGAGCTCCCCCTGCTGGAGGAGACATGTAATAATACCTCATATAGAGCCCCCCCTGCTGGAGGAGACGTGTAATAATACCTCATATAGTCATATAGAGCCCCCCCTGCTGGAGGAGACGTGTAATAATACCTTATAGAGCCCCCCCTGCTGGAGGAGACGTGTAATAATACCTTAGGCTACGTTCACATTAGCGTCATGCGCCCCTATATTTACCATGGGGGCGCATGGACATGCGTTGCACTTGCGTTTTGTGACCCATGCGTCACTGCGGCGCACGCGTCAGGGCGCAGAGGACGCAGCAAGTTGCATTTTTTGTGCGTCCAAAATCAAGCAAAAAATGGACGCATGCGTCACAAAACAATGCGTTTTGCATGCGTTGTGCGTTGCGTCGCCGACGCAACACACAACAACGCAAATGTGAACGTAGCCTTATATAGAGCTCCCCCTGCTGGAGGAGACGTGTAATAATACCTCATATAGAGCTCCCCCTGCTGGAGGAGACGTGTAATAATACCTCATAGAGCTCCCCCTGCTGGAGGAGACGTGTAATAATACCTCATAGAGCTCCCCCTGCTGGAGGAGACGTGTAATAATACCTCATAGAACTCCCCCTGCTGGAGGAGACGTGTAATAATACCTCATATAGAACTCCCCCTGCTGGAGGAGACGTGTAATAATACCTCATATAGAGCTCCCCCTGCTGGAGGAGACGTGTAATAATACCTTATAGAGCCCCCCCTGCTGGAGGAGACGTGTAATAATACCTCATATAGAGCCCCCACTGCTGGAGGAGACGTGTAATAATACCTCATAGAGGTCCCCCTGCTGGAGGAGACGTGTAATAATACCTCATAGAGGTCCCCCTGCTGGAGGACACGTGTAATAATACCTCACATAGAGCTCCCCCTGCTGGAGGAGACGTGTAATAATACCTCAGTGCTCCCCCTGCTGGAGGAGACATGTAATAATACCTCATAGAGCTCCCCCTGCTGGAGGAGACATGTAATAATACCTCATAGAGCTCCCCCTGCTGGAGTAGACATGTAATAATACCTCATATAGAGCTCCCCCTGCTGGAGGAGATGTGCAATAATACCTCATATAGAGCTCCCCCTGCTGGAGGAGACGTGCAATAATACCTCATATAGAGCTCCCCCTGCTGGAGGAGACGTGCAATAATACTTCATATAGAGCCCCCCCTGCTGGAGGGGACGTGTAATAATACCTCATATAGAGCTCCCCCTGCTGGAGGAGATGTGTAATAATACCTCATATAGAGCTCCCCCTGCTGGAGGAGACGTGTAATAATACCTCATATAGTCATATAGAGCCCCCCCTGCTGGAGGAGACGTGTAATAATACCTCATATAGTCATATAGAGCCCCCCCTGCTGCAGGAGATGCGTAATAATACCTCATAGAGCTCCCCCTGCTGGAGGAGAGGTGTAATAATACCTCATATAGAGCTCCCCCTGCTGGAGGAGACGTGTAATAATACCTCCCCCTGCTGGAGGAGACGTGTAGTAATACCTCATATAGAGCTCCCCCTCCTGGAGGAGACGTGTAATAATACCTCATAGAGCTCCCTCTGCTGGAGGAGACGTGTAATAATACCCCATATAGAGCTCCCCCTTCTGGAGGAGGTGTAATAATACCTCATATAGAGCTCCCCTGCTGGAGGAGACGTGTAATAATACCTCATAGGGCTCCCCCTGCTGGAGGAGACGTGTAATAATACCCCATATAGAGCTCCCCCTGCTGGAGGAGACGTGTAATAATACCTCCCCCTGCTGGAGGAGACGTGTAGTAATACCTCATATAGAGCTTCCCCTGTCATGATCTCTGCAGGCAGAGATCATAGCAAGCCTATAGAGGGACAAGCTCTCGGAAGATGGAACTATACTGACCATGAACTAAGCCTGCCGCGCAACTAGAAATAGCCAGGTAGCATATCCTATTTATCGCTAGATGCCCAGCTCTGGCCTAAGACCTAAATAGCTAGCAGAGGGAAATATAAGACCTGGCTCACCTCTAGAGAAATATTCCAAAGAAGACAGTAGCCCCCCACATATAATGACGGTGAGTTCAGATGAAACAACAAACGCAGCAGGAAAATAGTCTTAGCAAATTTGAGGTCCGCTTACTAGATAGCAGAAGACAGATAGTATACTTTCATGGTCAGCAGAAAAACACTAACAAAACACCATCCAGAGATTACCTTAAACTCTGGCATTAACTCATAACGCCAGAGTAGCAATCCCTGATCAACGAGAGCTTTCCAGACACAGTAACAAAACTTCAGCTGTGAACTGGAACAAATAGGCAAAACGAAACATGGACAAAAGTCCAACTTATCTAGTAGTTGTCTAGAAGCAGGAACAAGCACTGAGAGGCATCAGATAACATTGTTGACCGGCAAGAAACCACCAGAGAAATGAGCTTAAATAGCGACACCCACTACTGATGGAACCAGGTGAAACAGGAAAGAGGATGACAAGTCCAATTCCACAAGCGGCCACCGGGGGAGCCCAGAATCCAAATTCACAACAGTACCCCCCCCTCAAGGAGGGGGCACCGAACCCTCACCAGATCCACCAGGGCGACCAGGATGAGCCCTATGGAAGGCACGAACAAGATCAGAAGCATGAACATCAGATGCATTGACCCAAGAATTATCCTCCTGGCCGTAACCCTTCCAGTTGACCAGATACTGGAGTCTCCGTCTGGAAACACGAGAATCCAAAATTTTCTCCACAACGTACTCCAACTCACCCTCAACCAACACCGGAGCAGGAGGCTCAACTGAAGGTACAACAGGTACCTCATACCTGCGCAATAACGACCGATGAAAAACGTTATGAATGGAAAAGGACGCAGGGAGGTCCAAACGGAAAGAAACAGGATTAAGAATCTCCAATATTCTATAAGGGCCGATGAACCGAGGTTTAAACTTAGGAGAAGAGACCCTCATAGGGACAAAACGAGAAGACAACCACACCAAATCTCCAACACAAAGCCGAGAACCAACACGACGATGACGGTTGGCAAAACGCTGAGTCTTCTCCTGGGACAACTTCAAATTGTCCATAACCTGCCCCCAGATGTGATGCAATCTCTCCACCACCGCATCCACTCCAGGACAATCCGAGGATTCCACCTGACCGGAGGAAAATCGAGGGTGAAACCCCGAATTACAGAAAAACGGGGACACCAAGGTGGAAGAGCTGGCCCGATTATTGAGGGCGAACTCTGCCAATGGCAAAAAAGCAACCCAATCATCCTGGTCAGCAGAGACAAAACACCTCAGATATGTCTCCAGGGTCTGATTAGTCCGCTCGGTCTGGCCATTAGTCTGAGGGTGAAAAGCAGATGAAAAAGACAAATCTATGCCCATCCTAGCACAGAATGCCCGCCAAAATCTAGACACAAATTGGGTACCTCTGTCAGAAACAATATTCTCAGGAATACCGTGCAATCGGACAACATTCTGAAAAAACAGAGGAACCAACTCAGAAGAAGAAGGCAACTTGGGCAGAGGAACCAAATGGACCATTTTAGAGAAACGGTCACAGACCACCCAGATGACAGACATCTTCTGGGAAACAGGCAGATCTGAAATAAAATCCATCGAGATGTGTGTCCAAGGCCTCTTAGGAATAGGCAAGGGCAACAGCAGTCCGCTAGCCCGAGAACTACAAGACTTGGCCCGAGCACAAACGTCACATGACTGCACAAAGACTCGCACATCTCGTGACAGGGAAGGCCACCAGAAGGATCTTGCCACCAAATCCCTGGTACCAAAAATTCCGGGATGACCTGCCAATGCAGAAGAATGTACCTCAGAGATGACTCTGCTGGTCCAATCATCCGGAACAAACAGTCTATCAGGCGGACAACGATCCGGTCTATCCGCCTGAAACTCTTGCAAGGACCGCCGCAGATCAGGAGAAACGGCCGACAAAATTACTCCCTCCCTAAGGATACCTGTGGGTTCAGAATTACCAGGAGAGTCCGGGTCAAAACTCCTAGAAAGGGCATCTGCCTTAACATTCTTAGAACCCGGTAGGTATGACACCACAAAATTAAAGCGAGAAAAAAATAAAGACCAGCGCGCCTGTCTAGGATTCAGGCGTCTGGCAGTCTCAAGATAAATCAAATTTTTGTGGTCAGTCAATACCACCACCTGATGCCTAGCCCCCTCGAGCCAATGGCGCCACTCCTCAAACGCCCACTTCATGGCCAAAAGCTCCCGATTCCCAACATCATAATTCCGCTCTGCGGGCGAAAATTTGCGAGAAAAGAAGGCACAAGGCCTAATGACGGAGCAGTCGGAACCTTTCTGCGACAACACTGCCCCAGCTCCGATCTCCGAAGCGTCAACCTCAACCTGAAAAGGCAGATTCACATCAGGCTGACGCAACACAGGGGCAGAGGCAAAACGGCGCTTAAGCTCCTGAAAGGCCTCTACAGCATGAGGGGACCAATTAGCAACATCAGCGCCTTGTCTGGTCAAATCAGTCAGTGGTTTAACGACATCCGAAAAACCAGCAATAAATCGGCGGTAAAAGTTGGCAAAGCCCAAAAATCTCTGAAGACCCTTAAGAGAGGAGGGCTGAGTCCAGTCACAAATAGCTTGCACCTTGACGGGATCCATCTCAATGGAAGAGGGAGAAAAAATATACCCCAAAAAGGAAATTTTCTGGACCCCAAAAACGCACTTAGACCCCTTCACACATAAAGAATTAGACCGCAGAACCTGAAAAACTCTCCTGACCTGCTGGACATGAGAGTCCCAGTCATCAGAAAAAATCAGAATATCATCCAGATATATTATCATAAATTTATCCAGAAAATCGCGGAAAATATCATGCATAAAAGACTGGAAAACTGAAGGGGCATTAGAAAGACCAAAAGGCATGACCAAATACTCAAAGTGGCCCTCGGGCGTATTAAATGCGGTCTTCCACTCATCCCCCTGCCTGATCCGCACCAAATTATACGCCCCACGAAGATCAATTTTAGAGAACCACTTAGCACCCTCTATACGAGCAAACAAATCAGTAAGCAATGGCAATGGGTATTGATACTTAACAGTGATCTTATTCAGAAGCCGATAATCAATACATGGTCTCAAAGAGCCGTCTTTTTTTGAGACAAAGAAAAACCCAGCTCCCAAGGGAGAAGAAGATGGACGAATATGTCCCTTTTCCAAAGACTCCTTTATATATTCCCGCATAGCAGCATGTTCCGGCACAGACAGATTAAACAAACGACCCTTTGGATATTTACAACCCGGTATCAAATCTATGGCACAATCGCACTCACGGTGCGGAGGTAACGACCCAAGCTTGGGTTCGTCAAAGACGTCATGATAATCAGAGAGGAACTCAGGGACTTCAGAGGGAATGGACGACGAAATAGAAACCAAAGGTAAGTCCCCATGAATACCCTTACATCCCCAGCTCAACACAGACATTGCTCTCCAGTCCAAGACTGGGTTGTGAGACTGCAACCATGGCAATCCCAGTACCAAATCGTCATGTAAATTATACAGCACCAGGAAACGAATAATCTCCTGGTGATCCGGATTGATACGCATGGTTACTTGTGTCCAGTATTGTGGTTTATTATTAGCCAATGGGGTGGAGTCAATCCCCTTCAGAGGAATAAGAGTCTCCAAAGGCTCTAAATCAAAACCACAACGATTGGCAAAGGACCAATCCATAAGACTCAGAGCGGCGCCAGAGTCAACATAGGCGTCCGTGGCAATGGATGACAAAGAGCAAATCAGGGTTACAGACAAAATAAACTTAGACTGAATGGTGCCAATGGAAACAGACTTATCAAGCTTCTTTGTACGCCTAGAGCATGCTGATATAACATGAGTAGAATCCCCACAATAGAAACACAATCCATTCTTCCGTCTAAAATTCTGTCGCTCGCTCCTGGACAGAATTCTATCACACTGCATACTTTCTGGCGTCTTTTCCATAGACACCGCCAGATGGTGCACCGGTTTGCGCTCCCGCAGACGCCTATCAATCTGAATAGCCATTGTCATGGACTCATTCAGACCTGCAGGCACAGGGAACCCCACCATAACATCCTTAATGGCATCAGAGAGACCTTCTCTGAAAGTTGCCGCCAAGGCGCACTCATTCCACTGAGTAAGCACAGACCATTTACGGAATTTTTGGCAGAAAACTTCAGCTTCGTCTTGCCCCTGAGATAGTGCCATCAAAGTTTTTTCTGCCTGAAGTTCCAAATGAGGTTCCTCATAAAGCAAGCCCAAGGCCAGAAAAAACGCATCCACATCGCGTAACGCAGGATCCCCTGCTGGCAATGAGAAGGCCCAATCTTGAGGGTCACCCCTGAGCAAGGAAATCACAATCCTAACCTGCTGAGCAGGGTCTCCAGCTGAACGAGACTTCAGGGACAAATAAAGCTTACAATTATTTCGGAAATTCTGGAAGCTAGCTCTATTCCCTGTGAAGAACTCCGGCAAAGGAATTCTCGGCTCAGATACCGGAGCATGTACCACAAAATCTTGTAAATTTTGTACTTTCGTGATGAGATTATTCAAACCCGCAGTTACACTCTGGAGATCCATTATTGTCAGGTGCACACAGAGCCATACAGAGATTAGGAGGAGAGAGAGAAAAAAGACTGCAGCAAGGCAGACTGGAGGGAAAAAAAAAAAAAAAAAATTTCCAGCAGACTTCTTATAACTCTCCTTTCTCAACCTGGGTCTTTAACACTTTACAGGCCGGTCAAACTGTCATGATCTCTGCAGGCAGAGATCATAGCAAGCCTATAGAGGGACAAGCTCTCGGAAGATGGAACTATACTGACCATGAACTAAGCCTGCCGCGCAACTAGAAATAGCCAGGTAGCATATCCTATTTATCGCTAGATGCCCAGCTCTGGCCTAAGACCTAAATAGCTAGCAGAGGGAAATATAAGACCTGGCTCACCTCTAGAGAAATATTCCAAAGAAGACAGTAGCCCCCCACATATAATGACGGTGAGTTCAGATGAAACAACAAACGCAGCAGGAAAATAGTCTTAGCAAATTTGAGGTCCGCTTACTAGATAGCAGAAGACAGATAGTATACTTTCATGGTCAGCAGAAAAACACTAACAAAACACCATCCAGAGATTACCTTAAACTCTGGCATTAACTCATAACGCCAGAGTAGCAATCCCTGATCAACGAGAGCTTTCCAGACACAGTAACAAAACTTCAGCTGTGAACTGGAACAAATAGGCAAAACGAAACATGGACAAAAGTCCAACTTATCTAGTAGTTGTCTAGAAGCAGGAACAAGCACTGAGAGGCATCAGATAACATTGTTGACCGGCAAGAAACCACCAGAGAAATGAGCTTAAATAGCGACACCCACTACTGATGGAACCAGGTGAAACAGGAAAGAGGATGACAAGTCCAATTCCACAAGCGGCCACCGGGGGAGCCCAGAATCCAAATTCACAACATTCCCCTGCTGGAGGAGACGTGTAATAATACCTCCCCCTGCTGGAGGAGACGTGTAGTAATACCTCATATAGAGCTCCCCCTGCTGGAGGAGACGTGTAATAATACCTCATATAGAGCGCCCCCTGCTGGAGGAGACGTGTAATAATACCTCATATAGAGCTTCCCCTGCTGGAGGAGACGTGTAATAATACCTCCCCCTGCTGGAGGAGACGTGTAGTAATACCTCATATAGAGCTCCCCCTGCTGGAGGAGACGTGTAATAATACCTCATATAGAGCTCCCCCTGCTGGAGGAGACGTGTAGTAATACCTCATATAGAGCTTCCCCTGCTGGAGGAGACGTGTAATAATACCTCCCCCTGCTGGAGGAGACGTGTAGTAATACCTCATATAGAGCTCCCCCTGCTGGAGGAGACGTGTAATAATACCTCATATAGAGCTCCCTCTGCTGGAGGAGACGAGTAATAATACCTCGTATAGAGCTCCCCTAGCTGGAGGAGACATTTAATAATACCCCATATAGAGCTCCCCCTTCTGGAGGAGGTGTAATAATACCTCATATAGAGCTCCCCTGCTGGAGGAGACATGTACTAATACCCCGTATAGAGCTCCCCCTGCTGGAGGAGACGTGTAATAATACCCCATATAGAGCTCCCCCTGCTGGAGAAGACGTGTAGTAATATCTAATATAGAGCTCCCCCTTCTGGAGGAGGTGTAATAATACCTCATATAGAGCTGCCCCTGCTAGAGGAGACGTGTAATAATACCCCATATAGAGCTCCCCCTGCTGGAGAAGACGTGTAGTAATATCTAATATAGAGCTCCCCCTTCTGGAGGAGGTGTAATAATACCTCATATAGAGCTGCCCCTGCTAGAGGAGACATGTACTAATACCCCGTATAGAGCTCCCCCTGCTGGAGGAGACGTGTAATAATACCCCATATAGAGCTCCCCCTGCTGGAGAAGACGTGTAGTAATATCTAATATAGAGCTCCCCCTTCTGGAGGAGGTGTAATAATACCTCATATAGAGCTGCCCCTGCTAGAGGAGACATGTACTAATACCCCGTATAGAGCTCCCCCTGCTGGAGGAGACATGTAATAATACCTCGTACATGTGGCAGAACATTGCTCCTACAGCCGGGTGATGAGCCGCACATGAAGCTTGGAACAAGCCGTGTGTGATGTGCTCCCGGCACAGGACTTGGGCGAAGTTCACACTTGGGTGTCTTTTGTTGGTTTTTTATGCTAATTTTCAGCTGTGAGATTTCAGAAATCGGCGCACACTTTTTTTTTTTTCCCTTTTGTCCTGTGTTTTGTGCTTTGCATGGTTTTTTGGACATAAAGCATGTCACTTCTTAGTCCGAGTGCAGACGCTTTGGATGCAGCGCATGTTCCCTGCCGTCTGAGCGCGTGTGACTCTTCTGATCACTGATCCGTGCGGATTCACCATGTGAAAAGCGCTGCCGTCTATGAGTGCTGGTGACGCCTCTGATCACTGCACCGTGCGGATTCACCATGTCCAATACATTCTATGGGGGAGATTTCTGTTGGCAACTCGGGTCTGCACACGAGAGACTGACGTGCTGCGGTCTGGAGATACGCAGTTCATGTCCGTCTCCACGGGTGAGCGCGGACTTCTGTGGACACATAGTGAGCGTTGGATTTCTAGAAATCCAGCCACTATGCTGGAACATCTGGACTTTGCACAAGTACGGAGCGTCCGACCCGCAGTGTTCACTGACCATGTGTACGTACCCTAATGGTTTTATCAACATTTTTCACCCATTGACTTGAATGGATGGTGAAAAACCACTGAACGCACCAAACATGCCGGTATCCTTTTTTGTGCCAAAACCTGGTTCTCTGGAATAGTTTTTTTTTCAATACTAAACTTTATCAGCATGAACAAGAGACAAATCTCACATGCCAAAAACACCCAGTGTGAACTTAGCCTAAGATGGAGCCACTTGGCTCTGACATCTTCCTCGTCCTGCGCGGCTCCTTTTTCTTCCTCATCACGTGGTTCCATCTGTCTTTTTCTTCTTGATCTTAGTCTTCTTGGTCCCACATGACTTCCTGACCATCTTCTTGCTCATCCTGCATGGTTCCGTAATAAAATTTTGTCTGGGTTCCGTGCGGCTCCGTCGTGCCATCTTCCTATTCTGCAGCATGTACAGTGGGTACGGAAAGTATTCAGACCCCTTTAAATTTTTCACTCTTTGTTTCATTGTAGCCATTTGGTAAATTCAGAAAAGTTCATTTTTTTTCTCATTAATGTACACTCTGCACCCCATCTAGACTAGAAAAAAACAGAAATGTAAAAATTTTTGCAAATTTAATAAAAAAGAAAAACTGAAATATCACATGGCCATAAGTATTGAGACCCTTTGCTCAGACTCTCATATGTAAGTCCCATGCTGTCCATTTCCTTGTGATCCTCCTTGAGATGGTTCTACTCCTTCATTGGAGTCCAGCTGTGTGTAATTAAACTGATAGGACTAGATTTGGAAAGGCGCACACCTGTCTATATATAAGGCTACTTTCACACTAGCGTCAGTATGGGGCCGTCGCCATGCGTCGGCCCGACGTACCGACGCACGTCGTGAAAGAAATGAACAACGGGGGCAGCGGATGCAGTTTTTCAACACATCCGCTGCCCCATTGTAATGTCCGGGGAGGAGGGGGCGGAGTTCCGGCCGCACATGCGCAGTCGGAAATGGCGGACACGACGCACAAAAAAAGTTACATGGAACGTTTTTTTGTGCTGACGGTCCGCCAAAACACGACGCATCTGTCGTACGATGGATGCGACTTGTGGCCATACGTTGCAATGCGTTGATAATGCAAGTCTATGGAGAAAAAACGCATCCTGCGGGCAACTTTTCAGGATGCGTTTTTTCTCCAAAACGACGCATTGCGACGTACTTCGCACAACGCAAGTGTGAAAGTAGCCTAAGACCTCACAGCTCACAGTGCATGTCAGAACAAATGACAATCATGAGGTCAAAGGAACTGGCCAAGGAGCTCAGAGACAGAATTGTGGCAAGGCACAGATCTGGCCAAGGTTACAACAGAATTCCTGCAGTACTCAAGATTCCTAAGAGCACAGTGGCCTCCATAATCCTTAAATGGAAGAAGTTTGGGACCACAAGAAGTCTTCCTAGACCTGGCCGTCCAGCCAAACTGAGCAATCGTGGGATAAGAGCCTTGGTGAAAGAGGTAAAGAAAAACCCCAAGATCACTGTAGCTGAGCTCCAGCGATGCAGTAGGGAGATGGGAGAAAGTTTCCCAAAGTCAACTATCACTGCAGCCCTCCACCAGTCGGGCCTTTATGGCAGAGTGGCCAGACGGAAGCCTCTCCTCAGTGCATGACATATGAAAACCCTCATAGAGTTTGCTAAAAAACACATGAAGGACTCCCAGACTATGCGAAATAAGATTCTCTGGTCTGATGAGACGAAGAAGACCTTTATGGTGATAATTCTAAGCGGTATGTGTGGAGAAATGTTATGATCCGGTGACCTTGGAGCCGCATGAGACTTTCTCTGGAGTAGGTGGAATCTGTACTGACCGCAAACCCTAAACTGACACCGCAACTAGAAGTAGCCGTGGGGTGTACCTAACACATCCTAGACACCTCGACACAGCCGGAGAACTAAATACCCCTATAGATGGAAATGGGAATTCTATCTTGCCTCAGAGCAGAACCCCAAAGGATAGGTAGAATACTAAGCGGTCAGTATTAAAACCCTAAAAATATCCACAGCAGATAATACAAAAATTCCACCATCTAACTAAAGACATGGAATGTATATCTGCATCTCCTGAGAATCCAACTTGACTGAAAAAATCCAAACACAGTCTAAGCTGGACAAGAAAAAACAATGAATAGTACTGAATAGTAAAGCACACAGCATGTGTGCTGCAGAAATAAAACCCAGACACTTATCTTGGCTGATATGGCTGCAGGGCAGGAGGAACCAGACAGAGATGTGAAACCTCCAAGAACAATGGACAACTGGCAAGGGCTAATGGATCCTGCAAACCTAAATACCCAGAGAGAGCTGCAATCAGCAGGGACACCTGCTCAGGATTGCAACCCAGGGACAACTGTATTACCACCAACAACCACCGGAGGGAACCCAAGAGCAGAATTCACAACAGAGAAAACCAGGCACTGCTCATCACCTGCCCAATACAATCCCAACAGTGAAACATGGTGGTGGCAGCTGCGGCCAAGTACAGAGATATCCTGGATGAACGCCTCTTCCACAGTGCTCTGGACCTCAGACTTGGCCGAAGGTTCACCTTCCAACAAGACAATGACCCTAAGCACACAGCTAAAATAACAAAGAAGTGGCTTCAGAACAACTCTGTGACCATTCTTGACTGGCCCAGCCAGAGCCCTGACCTAAACCCAATGGAGCATCTCTGGAGAGACCTGAAAATGGCGTCCACCAATGTTCATCATCCAACCTGACGGAACTGGAGAGGATCTGCAAGGAAGAATGGCCGAGGATCCCCAAATCCAGGGTGAAAAACTTGTGGCATCATTCCCAAGAAGACTCATGGCTGTACGAGCTCAAAAGGGGCTTCTCCTCAATACTGAGCAAAGGGGCTGACATATTGAACAGCACTTTACATTATAAAGGGGACTTGTACTGACAATGGACATTACAGCATAACAATAATCACAGATCAAAAGAGATACTAAGGAGTGAGGGCCTCGATCACCAGATACCAAGAGGAGTGAGGGCCCCGATCACCAGATACAGGTGGAGTGAGGGCCCCGATCACAAGATACAGGAGGAGTGAGGGCCCCGATCACCAGATACAGGAGGAGTGAGGGCCCCGATCACCAGATACAGGAGGAGTGAGGGCCCCGATCACCAGATACAGGAGGAGTGAGGGCCCCGATCACCAGATACAGGTGGAGTGAGGGCCCCGATCACCAGATACAAGAGGAGTGAGGGCCCCGATCACCAGATACAAGAGGAGTGAGGGCCCCGATCACCAGATACAAGAGGAGTGAGGGCCCCGATCACCAGATACAAGAGGAGTGAGGGCCCCGATCACCAGATACAGGAGGAGTGAGGGCCCCGATCACCAGATACAAGAGGAGTGAGGGTCCCGATCACCAGATACAGGAGGAGTGAGGGCCCCGATCACCAGATACAAGAGGAGTGAGGGCCCCGATCACCAGATACAAGAGGAGTGAGGGCCCCGATCACCAGATACAAGAGGAGTGAGGGCCCCGATCACCAGATACAAGAGGAGTGAGGGCCCCGATCACCAGATACAAGAGGAGTGAGAGCCCCGATCACCAGATACAAGAGGAGTGAGGGCCCCGATCACCAGATACAAGAGGAGTGAGGACCCCGATCACCAGATACAAGAGGAGTGAGGGCCCCGATCACCAGATACAAGAGGAGTGAGGGCCCCCGATCACCAGTTACAAGAGGAGTGAGGGCCCTGCTGCTCGCAAGCTACAATCTATGAACACACAGATGAGACATTGTGGGGAGGACATGGCCATGATGCGGTCGTGTACCGTCCCCTCGGCTCGGGTGATAGCCTCTTCAGTCAGTGACGTTCCAGCGCTGCAGGTCAATGTGTCAGGAAACGTGCGGGCAGCCGGATATGGGGGGTCCGACCTTCTCACTTGGCTCCATTGCAGCCATTCTCATAGTGTCCAGTAGACAATGGCTGACCGGTGGGAACATTATAAAGTTGAGGAAACGACAAAGAAAGAAAAATAGTTGCTACTTCACTGCACGTCACCTCATTGTACGATGAGGTCTGGGGATCGCTCATCACTAAGGCCTGAAAAACACGACCTCTAGCGTCATCCTCTCCGGTGGTCACTGCTCACACAGGAAACCGCAGACTCATGTGAACAAATGACCCCGACACCTGGAGGGCGATCACCAGTATCTCCAGCCGCAAAGTATTCAACTGCGGCGTCATTAGTCCTGTATAGAGCAAAGGAGAAGCGGCCCAAATGTGAGCAGTCAATAATTTCGATCCAGAGCTGCACTCACTATTCTGCTGGTTCAGTCACTGTGTACATACATTACTGATCCTGAGTTTCATCCTCTATTATACTCCAGAGCTGCCCTCACTATTCTGCTGGAGCAGTCACTATGTACATACATTACTGATCCTGAGTTACCTCCTGTATTATACTCCAGAGCTGCACTCACTATTCTGCTGGAGCAGTCACTGTGTACGTACATACATTACTGATCCTGAGTTACCTCCTGTATTATACTCCAGAGCTGCACTCACTATTCTGCTGGTGCAGTCACTGTGTACATACATTACCGATCCTGAGTTACATCCTGTATTATACCCCAGAGCTGCACTCACTATTCTGCTGGTGCAGTCACTGTGTACATACATTACATTACTGATCCTGAGTTACATCCTGTATTATCCTCCAGAGCTGCACTCATTCTGCTGGTGCAGTCACTGTGTACACACATTACTGATCCTGAGTTATATCCTATATTATACTCCAGAGCTGCACTCACTATTCTGCTGGTGCTGTCACTGTGTGCACACATTACATTACTGATCCTGAGTTACATCCTGTATTATCCTCCAGAGCTGCACTCATTCTGCTAGTGCAGTCACTGTGTACATACATTACATTACTGATCCTGAGTTACATCCTGTATTATACTCCAGAGCTGCCCTCACTATTCTGCTGGTGCAGTCACTGTGTATATACATTACATTACTGATCCTGAGTTACATCCTGTATTATACTCCAGAGCTGCCCTCACTATTCTGCTGGTGCAGTCACTGTGTAAATACATTACATTGCTGATCCTGAGTTACATCCTGTATTATACCCCAGAGCTGCACTCACTATTCTGCTGGTGCAGTCAGTGTACGTACATTACATAATGATCCTGAGTTACATCCTGTATTATACCCCAGAGCTGCACTCAGTATTCTGCTGGTACAGTCACTGTGTGCAAACATTACATTACAGATCCTGAGTTACATCTTGTATTATACTCCAGAGCTGCACTCACTATTCTGCTGGTGCAGTCACTGAGTAAATACATTACATTACTGACCCTGAGTTGCCACCTGTATTAAACTCCAGAGCTGCCCTCAATATTCTGCTGGTGCAGTCACTGTGTACATACATTACTGATCCTGAGTTACATCCTGTATTATCCTCCAGAGCTGCACTCACTATTCTGCTGGTGCAGTCACTGTGTACATACATTACATTACTGATCCTGAGTTACATCCTGTATTATCCTCCAGAGCTGCACTCACTATTCTGCTGGTGCAGTCACTGTGTACACACATTACATTACTGATCCTGAGTTACATCCTGTATTATACTCCAGGGCAGCACTCACTATTCTGCTGGTGCAGTCACTGAGTACATACATTACATTACTGATCCTGATTTACATCATGCATTATAATCCAGAGCTGCCCTCACTATTCTGCTGGTGCAGTCACTGTGTACATACATTACATTACTGATCCTGATTTACATCATGCATTATAATCCAGAGCTGCCCTCACTATTGTGCTGGTGCAGTCACTGTGTACATACATTACATTACTGATCCTGAGTTACATCCTGTATTATCCTCCAGAGCTGCCCTCACTATTCTGCTGGTGCAATCACTGTGTACATACATTACATTACTGATCCTGAGTTATATCCTATATTATACCCCAGAGCTGCACTCGCTATTCTGCTGGTGCAGTCACTGTGTACATACATTACTGATCCTGAGTTACATCCTGTATTATCCTCCAGAGCTGCACTCACTATTCTGCTGGTGCAGTCACTGTGTACATACATTACTGATCCTGAGTTATATCCTATATTATACCCAAGAGCTGCACTCGCTATTCTGCTGGTGCAGTCACTGTGTACATACATTACATTACTGATCCGGAGTTACATCCTGTATTATACCCCAGAGCTGCACTCACTATTCTGCTGGTGCTGTCACTGTGTACATACATTACATAATGATCCTGAGTTACATACTGTATTATCCTCTAGAGCTGCACTCATTATTCTGCTGGTGCAGTCACTGTGTACATACATTACATTACTGATCCTGAGTTACATCCTGTATTATACTCCAGAGCTGCACTCACTATTCTGCTGGTGCAGTCACTGTGTACATACGTTACATTACTGATCCCGAGTTACATACTGTATTATCCTCCAGAGCTGCACTCACTATTCTGCTGGTGCAGTCACTGTGTACATACATTACATTACGGATCCCGAGTTACATACTGTATTATCCTCCAGAGCTGCACTCACTATTCTGCTGGTGCAGTCACTGTGTACATACATTACATTACTGATCCTGAGTTACATCCTGTATTATACTCCAGGGCAGCACTCACTATTCTGCTGGTGCAGTCACTGAGTACATACATTACATTACTGATCCTGATTTACATCATGCATTATAATCCAGAGCTGCCCTCACTATTCTGCTGGTGCAGTCACTGTGTACATACATTACATTACTGATCCTGATTTACATCATGCATTATAATCCAGAGCTGCCCTCACTATTGTGCTGGTGCAGTCACTGTGTACATACATTACATTACTGATCCTGAGTTACATCCTGTATTATCCTCCAGAGCTGCCCTCACTATTCTGCTGGTGCAATCACTGTGTACATACATTACTGATCCTGAGTTATATCCTATATTATACCCCAGAGCTGCACTCGCTATTCTGCTGGTGCAGTCACTGTGTACATACATTACTGATCCTGAGTTACATCCTGTATTATCCTCCAGAGCTGCACTCACTATTCTGCTGGTGCAGTCACTGTGTACATACATTACTGATCCTGAGTTATATCCTATATTATACCCAAGAGCTGCACTCGCTATTCTGCTGGTGCAGTCACTGTGTACATACATTACATTACTGATCCGGAGTTACATCCTGTATTATACCCCAGAGCTGCACTCACTATTCTGCTGGTGCTGTCACTGTGTACATACATTACATAATGATCCTGAGTTACATACTGTATTATCCTCTAGAGCTGCACTCACTATTCTGCTGGTGCAGTCACTGTGTACATACGTTACATTACTGATCCCGAGTTACATACTGTATTATCCTCCAGAGCTGCACTCACTATTCTGCTGGTGCAGTCACTGTGTACATACATTACATTACGGATCCCGAGTTACATACTGTATTATCCTCCAGAGCTGCACTCACTATTCTGCTGGTGCAGTCACTGTGTACATACACCACATTACTGATCCCGAGTTACATACTGTATTATCCTCCAGAGCTGCACTCGCTATTCTGCTGGTGCAGTCACTGTGTACATACATTACATTACTGATCCTGAGTTACATCTTATATTATACTCCAGAGCTGCACTCACTATTCTGCTGGTGCAGTTACTGTGTACATACATTACATTACTGATCCTGAGTTACATCCTGTATTGTACCCCAGAGCTGCACTCCCTATTCTGCTGGTGCAGTCACTGTGTACATACATTACATTACTGATCCTGAGTTACATCCTGTATTATACCCCAGAGCCGCACTCACTATTCTGTTGGTACAGTCACTGTGTACATACATTACATAATGATCCTAAGTTACCACCTGTATTATACTCCAGAGCTGCACTCACTATTCTGTTGGTACAGTCACTGTGTACATACATTACATTACTGATCCTGAGTTACCTCCTATTATCCTTCAGAGCTGCACTCACTATTCTGATGGTGCAGTCACTGTGTACATACATTACATTACTGATCCTCAGTTACATCCTGTATTATACCCCAGAGCTGCACTCACTATTCTGCTGGTGCAGTCACTGTGTACATACATTACTGATCCTGAGTTACCACCTGTATTATACTCCAGAGCTGCACTCACTATTCTGCTGGTGTAGTCACTGTGTACATACATTACATTACTGATCCTGAGTTACATCCTGTATTATACTCCAGAGCTGCACTCATTCTGCTGGTGCAGTCACTGTGTACACACATTACTGATCCTGAGTTATATCCTATATTATACTCCAGAGCTGCACTCACTATTCTGCTGGTGCTGTCACTGTGTGCACACATTACATTACTGATCCTGAGTTACATCCTGTATTATACCCCAGAGCTGCACTCACTATTCTGCTTGTGCAGTCACTGTGTACATACATTACATTACTGATCCTGAGTTACATCCTTTATTATACTCCAGAGCTGCACTCACTATTATGCTGGTGCAGTCACTGTGTACATACATTACATTACAGATCCTGAGTTACCTCCTGTATTATACCCCAGAGCTGCACTCACTATTCTGCTGGTGCAGTCACTGTGTACATACATTACATTACTGATCCCGAGTTACATACTGTATTATCCTCCAGAGCTGAACTCACTATTCTGCTGGTGCAGTCACTGTGTACATACATTACATTACTGATCCTGAGTTACATCCTGTATTATACCCCAGAGCTGCACTCACTATTCTGCTGGTGCAGTCACTGTGTACATACATTACATTACTGATCCTGAGTTACATCCTGTATTATACCCCAGAGCTGCACTCACTATTCTGCTGGTGCAGTCACTGTGTACATACATTACATTACTGATCCTGAGTTACATCTTATGTTATACTCCAGAGCTGCACTCACTATTCTGCTGGTGCAGTCACTGTGTACATACATTACATTGCTGATCCTGAGTTACATCCTGTATTATACCCCAGAGCTGCACTCACTATTCTGCTGGTGCAGTCACTGTGTACATACATTACATTACTGATCCTGATTTACATCCTGCAATATAATCCAGAGCTGCCCTCACTATTCTGCTGGTGCAGTCACTGTGTACATACATTACATAATGATCCTAAGTTACCACCTGTATTATACCCCAGAGCTGCACTCACTATTCTGCTGGTGTAGTCACTGTGTACATACATTACATTACTGATCCTGAGTTACATCCTGTATTATACTCCAGAGCTGCACTCATTCTGCTGGTGCAGTCACTGTGTACACACATTACTGATCCTGAGTTATATCCTATATTATACTCCAGAGCTGCACTCACTATTCTGCTGGTGCAGTCACTGTGTACATACATTACATTACTGATCCTGAGTTACATCCTGTATTATACCCCAGAGCTGCACTCACTATTCTGCTGGTGCAGTCACTGTGTACATACATTACTGATCCTGAGTTACATCCTGTATTATACCCCAGAGCTGCACTCACTATTCTGCTGGTGCAGTCACTGTGTACATACACTACATTACTGATCCCGAGTTACATACTGTATTATCCTCCAGAGCTGCACTCGCTATTCTGCTGGTGCAGTCACTGTGTACATACATTACATTACTGATCCTGAGTTACATCTTATGTTATACTCCAGAGCTGCACTCACTATTCTGCTGGTGCAGTCACTGTGTACATACATTACATTGCTGATCCTGAGTTACATCCTGTATTATACCCCAGAGCTGCACTCACTATTCTGCTGGTGCAGTCACTGTGTACATACATTACATTACTGATCCTGATTTACATCCTGCAATATAATCCAGAGCTGCCCTCACTATTCTGCTGGTGCTGTCACTGTGTACATACATTACATAATGATCCTAAGTTACCACCTGTATTATACCCCAGAGCTGCACTCACTATTCTGTTGGTACAGTCACTGTGTACATACATTACATTACTGATCCTGAGTTACATCCTGTATTGTACTCCAGAGCTGCACTCACTATTCTGCTGGTGTAGTCACTGTGAACATACATTACATTACTGATCCTGAGTTACATCCTGTATTATACTCCAGAGCTGCACTCGCTATTCTGCTGGTGCAGTCACTGTGTACATACATTACATTACTGATCCTGAGTTACATCTTATGTTATACTCCAGAGCTGCACTCGCTATTCTGCTGGTGCAGTCACTGTGTACATACATTACATTACTGTTCCTGAGTTACATCCTGTATTGTACTCCAGAGCTGCACTCACTATTCTGCTGGTGCACTCACTGTGTACATACAGGAGGTAACTCAGGAACAGTAATGTAATGTATGTACACAGTGAGTGCACCAGCAGAATAGTGAGTGCAGCTCTGGAGTACAATACAGGATGTAACTCAGGATCAGTAATGTAATGTATGTACACAGTGACTGCACCAGCAGAATAGTGAGTGCAGCTCTGGGGTATAATACAGGATGTAACTCAGGATCAGTAATGTAATGTATGTACACAGTGACTGTACCAACAGAATAGTGAGTGCAGCTCTGGGGTATAATACAGGTGGTAACTTAGGATCATTATGTAATGTATGTACACAGTGACAGCACCAGCAGAATAGTGAGGGCAGCTCTGGATTATATTGCAGGATGTAAATCAGGATCAGTAATGTAATGTATGTACACAGTGACTGCATCAGCAGAATAGTGAGTGCAGCTCTGGAGTATAATACAGGATGTAACTCAGGATCAGTAATGTAATGTATGTTCACAGTGACTACACCAGCAGAATAGTGAGTGCAGCTCTGGAGTACAATACAGGATGTAACTCAGGATCAGTAATGTATGTACACAGTGACTGTACCAACAGAATAGTGAGTGCAGCTCTGGGGTATAATACAGGTGGTAACTTAGGATCATTATGTAATGTATGTACACAGTGACAGCACCAGCAGAATAGTGAGGGCAGCTCTGGATTATATTGCAGGATGTAAATCAGGATCAGTAATGTAATGTATGTACACAGTGACTGCATCAGCAGAATAGTGAGTGCAGCTCTGGGGTATAATACAGGATGTAACTCAGGATCAGCAATGTAATGTATGTACACAGTGACTGCACCAGCAGAATAGTGAGTGCAGCTCTGGAGTATAACATAAGATGTGACTCAGGATCAGTAATGTAATGTATGTACACAGTGACTGCACCAGCAGAATAGCGAGTGCAGCTCTGGAGGATAATACAGTATGTAACTCGGGATCAGTAATGTAATGTATGTACACAGTGACTGCACCAGCAGAATAGTGAGTGCAGCTCTGGTGTATAATACAGGAGGTAACTCAGGAACAGTAATGTAATGTATTATACACCAGAGCTGCACTCACTATTCTGCTGGTGCAGTCACTGTGTACATACATTACATTACTGATCCTGAGTTACATCCTGTATTATCCTCCAGAGCTGAACTCACTATTCTGCTGGTGCAGTCACTGTGTACATACATTACATTACTGATCCCGAGTTACATACTGTATTATCCTCCAGAGCTGCACTCGCTATTCTGCTGGTGCAGTCACTGTGTACATACATTACATTACTGATCCTGAGTTACATCTTATGTTATACTCCAGAGCTGCACTCACTATTCTGCTGGTGCAGTCACTGTGTACATACATTACATTGCTGATCCTGAGTTACATCCTGTATTATACCCCAGAGCTGCACTCACTATTCTGCTGGTGCAGTCACTGTGTACATACATTACATTACTGATCCTGATTTACATCCTGCAATATAATCCAGAGCTGCCCTCACTATTCTGCTGGTGCTGTCACTGTGTACATACATTACATAATGATCCTAAGTTACCACCTGTATTATACCCCAGAGCTGCACTCACTATTCTGTTGGTACAGTCACTGTGTACATACATTACATTACTGATCCTGAGTTACATCCTGTATTGTACTCCAGAGCTGCACTCACTATTCTGCTGGTGTAGTCACTGTGAACATACATTACATTACTGATCCTGAGTTACATCCTGTATTATACTCCAGAGCTGCACTCACTATTCTGCTGGTGCAGTCACTGTGTACATACATTACATTACTGATCCTGAGTTACATCCTTTATTATACTCCAGAGCTGCACTCACTATTATGCTGGTGCAGTCACTGTGTACATACATTACATTACAGATCCTGAGTTACCTCCTGTATTATACCCCAGAGTTGCACTCACTATTCTGCTGGTGCAGTCACTGTGTACATACATTACATTGCTGATCCTGAGTTACATCCTGTATTATACCCCAGAGCTGCACTCACTATTCTGCTGGTGCAGTCACTGTGTACATACATTACATTGCTGATCCTGAGTTACATCCTGTATTATACCCCAGAGCTGCACTCACTATTCTGCTGGTGCAGTCACTGTGTACATACATTACATTACTGATCCTGATTTACATCCTGCAATATAATCCAGAGCTGCCCTCACTATTCTGCTGGTGCAGTCACTGTGTACATACATTACATAATGATCCTAAGTTACCACCTGTATTATACCCCAGAGCTGCACTCACTATTCTGCTGGTGTAGTCACTGTGTACATACATTACATTACTGATCCTGAGTTACATCCTGTATTATACTCCAGAGCTGCACTCATTCTGCTGGTGCAGTCACTGTGTACACACATTACTGATCCTGAGTTATATCCTATATTATACTCCAGAGCTGCACTCACTATTCTGCTGGTGCAGTCACTGTGTACATACATTACATTACTGATCCTGAGTTACATCCTGTATTATACTCCAGAGCTGCACTCATTCTGCTGGTGCAGTCACTGTGTACACACATTACTGATCCTGAGTTATATCCTATATTATACTCCAGAGCTGCACTCACTATTCTGCTGGTGCTGTCACTGTGTGCACACATTACATTACTGATCCTGAGTTACATCCTGTATTATCCTCCAGAGCTGAACTCACTATTCTGCTGGTGCAGTCACTGTGTACATACATTACATTACTGATCCTGAGTTACATCCTGTATTATACCCCAGAGCTGCACTCACTATTCTGCTGGTGCAGTCACTGTGTACATACATTACATTACTGATCCTGATTTACATCCTGTATTATACCCCAGAGCTGCACTCACTATTCTGCTGGTGCAGTCACTGTGTACATACATTACTGATCCTGAGTTACATCCTGTATTATACCACAGAGCTGCACTCACTATTCTGCTGGTGCAGTCACTGTGTACATACACTACATTACTGATCCCGAGTTACATACTGTATTATCCTCCAGAGCTGCACTCGCTATTCTGCTGGTGCAGTCACTGTGTACATACATTACATTACTGATCCTGAGTTACATCTTATGTTATACTCCAGAGCTGCACTCACTATTCTGCTGGTGCAGTCACTGTGTACATACATTACATTGCTGATCCTGATTTACATCCTGCAATATAATCCAGAGCTGCCCTCACTATTCTGCTGGTGCTGTCACTGTGTACATACATTACATAATGATCCTAAGTTACCACCTGTATTATACCCCAGAGCTGCACTCACTATTCTGTTGGTACAGTCACTGTGTACATACATTACATTACTGATCCTGAGTTACATCCTGTATTATCCTCCAGAGCTGAACTCACTATTCTGCTGGTGCAGTCACTGTGTACATACATTACATTACTGATCCCGAGTTACATACTGTATTATCCTCCAGAGCTGCACTCGCTATTCTGCTGGTGCAGTCACTGTGTACATACATTACATTACTGATCCTGAGTTACATCTTATGTTATACTCCAGAGCTGCACTCACTATTCTGCTGGTGCAGTCACTGTGTACATACATTACATTGCTGATCCTGAGTTACATCCTGTATTATACCCCAGAGCTGCACTCACTATTCTGCTGGTGCAGTCACTGTGTACATACATTACATTACTGATCCTGATTTACATCCTGCAATATAATCCAGAGCTGCCCTCACTATTCTGCTGGTGCTGTCACTGTGTACATACATTACATAATGATCCTAAGTTACCACCTGTATTATACCCCAGAGCTGCACTCACTATTCTGTTGGTACAGTCACTGTGTACATACATTACATTACTGATCCTGAGTTACATCCTGTATTGTACTCCAGAGCTGCACTCACTATTCTGCTGGTGTAGTCACTGTGAACATACATTACATTACTGATCCTGAGTTACATCCTGTATTATACTCCAGAGCTGCACTCACTATTCTGCTGGTGCAGTCACTGTGTACATACATTACATTACTGATCCTGAGTTACATCCTTTATTATACTCCAGAGCTGCACTCACTATTATGCTGGTGCAGTCACTGTGTACATACATTACATTACAGATCCTGAGTTACCTCCTGTATTATACCCCAGAGTTGCACTCACTATTCTGCTGGTGCAGTCACTGTGTACATACATTACATTGCTGATCCTGAGTTACATCCTGTATTATACCCCAGAGCTGCACTCACTATTCTGCTGGTGCAGTCACTGTGTACATACATTACATTGCTGATCCTGAGTTACATCCTGTATTATACCCCAGAGCTGCACTCACTATTCTGCTGGTGCAGTCACTGTGTACATACATTACATTACTGATCCTGATTTACATCCTGCAATATAATCCAGAGCTGCCCTCACTATTCTGCTGGTGCAGTCACTGTGTACATACATTACATAATGATCCTAAGTTACCACCTGTATTATACCCCAGAGCTGCACTCACTATTCTGCTGGTGTAGTCACTGTGTACATACATTACATTACTGATCCTGAGTTACATCCTGTATTATACTCCAGAGCTGCACTCATTCTGCTGGTGCAGTCACTGTGTACACACATTACTGATCCTGAGTTATATCCTATATTATACTCCAGAGCTGCACTCACTATTCTGCTGGTGCAGTCACTGTGTACATACATTACATTACTGATCCTGAGTTACATCCTGTATTATACTCCAGAGCTGCACTCATTCTGCTGGTGCAGTCACTGTGTACACACATTACTGATCCTGAGTTATATCCTATATTATACTCCAGAGCTGCACTCACTATTCTGCTGGTGCTGTCACTGTGTGCACACATTACATTACTGATCCTGAGTTACATCCTGTATTATCCTCCAGAGCTGAACTCACTATTCTGCTGGTGCAGTCACTGTGTACATACATTACATTACTGATCCTGAGTTACATCCTGTATTATACCCCAGAGCTGCACTCACTATTCTGCTGGTGCAGTCACTGTGTACATACATTACATTACTGATCCTGATTTACATCCTGTATTATACCCCAGAGCTGCACTCACTATTCTGCTGGTGCAGTCACTGTGTACATACATTACTGATCCTGAGTTACATCCTGTATTATACCACAGAGCTGCACTCACTATTCTGCTGGTGCAGTCACTGTGTACATACACTACATTACTGATCCCGAGTTACATACTGTATTATCCTCCAGAGCTGCACTCGCTATTCTGCTGGTGCAGTCACTGTGTACATACATTACATTACTGATCCTGAGTTACATCTTATGTTATACTCCAGAGCTGCACTCACTATTCTGCTGGTGCAGTCACTGTGTACATACATTACATTGCTGATCCTGATTTACATCCTGCAATATAATCCAGAGCTGCCCTCACTATTCTGCTGGTGCTGTCACTGTGTACATACATTACATAATGATCCTAAGTTACCACCTGTATTATACCCCAGAGCTGCACTCACTATTCTGTTGGTACAGTCACTGTGTACATACATTACATTACTGATCCTGAGTTACATCCTGTATTGTACTCCAGAGCTGCACTCACTATTCTGCTGGTGTAGTCACTGTGAACATACATTACATTACTGATCCTGAGTTACATCCTGTATTATACTCCAGAGCTGCACTCACTATTCTGCTGGTGCAGTCACTGTGTACATACATTACATTACTGATCCTGAGTTACATCCTTTATTATACTCCAGAGCTGCACTCACTATTATGCTGGTGCAGTCACTGTGTACATACATTACATTACAGATCCTGAGTTACCTCCTGTATTATACCCCAGAGCTGCACTCACTATTCTGCTGGTGCAGTCACTGTGTACATACATTACATTACTGATCCCGAGTTACATACTGTATTATCCTCTAGAGCTGCACTCACTATTCTGCTGGTGCAGTCACTGTGTACATACATTACATTACTGATCCCGAGTTACATACTGTATTATCCTCCAGAGCTGAACTCACTATTCTGCTGGTGCAGTCACTGTGTACATACATTACATTACTGATCCTGAGTTACATCCTTTATTATACTCCAGAGCTGCACTCACTATTATGCTGGTGCAGTCACTGTGTACATACATTACATTACAGATCCTGAGTTACCTCCTGTATTATACCCCAGAGTTGCACTCACTATTCTGCTGGTGCAGTCACTGTGTACATACATTACATTGCTGATCCTGAGTTACATCCTGTATTATACCCCAGAGCTGCACTCACTATTCTGCTGGTGCAGTCACTGTGTACATACATTACATTACATTGCTGATCCTGAGTTACATCCTGTATTATACCCCAGAGCTGCACTCACTATTCTGCTGGTGCAGTCACAGTGTACATACATTACATTACTGATCCCGAGTTACATACTGTATTATCCTCTAGAGCTGCACTCACTATTCTGCTGGTGCAGTCACTGTGTACATACATTACATTACTGATCCTCAGTTACATCCTGTATTATACCCCAGAGCTGCACTCACTATTCTGCTGGTGCAGTCACTGTGTACATACATTACTGATCCTGAGTTACCTCCTGTATTGTACCCCAGAGCTGCACTCACTATTCTGCTGGTGCAGTCACTGTGTACATACATTACATTACTGATCCTGAGTTACATCCTGTATTATACCCCAGAGCTGCACTCACTATTCTGCTGGTGCAATCACTGTGTACATATATTACTGATCCTGAGTTACCTCCTGTATTGTACCCCAGAGCTGCACTCACTATTCTGCTGGTGCAGTCACTGTGTACATACATTACATTACTGATCCTGAGTTACCTCCTGTATTATACCCCAGAGCTGCACTCACTATTCTGCTGGTGCAGTCACTGTGTACATACATTACATTACTGATCCTCAGTTACATCCTGTATTATACCCCAGAGCTGCACTCACTATTCTGCTGGTGCAGTCACTGTGTACATACATTACATTACTGATCCTGAGTTACCTCCTGTATTGTACCCCAGAGCTGCACTCACTATTCTGCTGGTGCAGTCACTGTACATACATTACATTACTGATCCTGAGTTACATCCTGTATTATACCCCAGAGCTGCATTCACTATTCTGCTGGTGCAATCACTGTGTACATATATTACTGATCCTGAGTTACCTCCTGTATTGTACCCCAGAGCTGCACTCACTATTCTGCTGGTGCAGTCACTGTGTACATACATTACATTACTGATCCTGAGTTACCTCCTGTATTATACCCCAGAGCTGCACTCCCTATTCTGCTGGTGCAGTCACTGTGTACATACATTACATTACTGATCCTCAGTTACATCCTGTATTATACCCCAGAGCTGCACTCACTATTCTGCTGGTGCAGTCACTGTGTACATACATTACATTACTGATCCTGAGTTACATCCTGTATTATACCCCAGAGCTGCACTCACTATTCTGCTGGTGCAATCACTGTGTACATATATTACTGATCCTGAGTTACCTCCTGTATTGTACCCCAGAGCTGCACTCACTATTCTGCTGGTGCAGTCACTGTGTACATACATTACATTACTGATCCTGAGTTACCTCCTGTATTATACCCCAGAGCTGCACTCACTATTCTGCTGGTGCAGTCACTGTGTACATACATTACATTACTGATCCTCAGTTACATCCTGTATTATACCCCAGAGCTGCACTCACTATTCTGCTGGTGCAGTCACTGTGTACATACATTACATTACTGATCCTGAGTTACCTCCTGTATTATACTCCAGAGCTGCACTCACTATTCTGCTGGTGCAGTCACTGTACATATATTACATTACTGATCCTGAGTTACATCCTGTATTATACCCAGAGCTGCACTCACTATTCTGCTGGTGCAGTCACTGTGTACATACATTACATTACTGATCCTGAGTTACATCCTGTATTATACCCCAGAGCTGCACTCACTATTCTGCTGGTGCAGTCACTGTGTACATACATTACATTACTGATCCTGAGTTACCTCCTGTATTGTACCCCAGAGCTGCACTCACTATTCTGCTGGTGCAGTCACTGTGTACATACATTACATTACTGATCCTGAGTTACATCCTGTATTATACCCCAGAGCTGCACTCACTATTCTGCTGGTGCAATCACTGTGTACATATATTACTGATCCTGAGTTACCTCCTGTATTGTACCCCAGAGCTGCACTCACTATTCTACTGGTGCAGTCACTGTGTACATACATTACATTACTGATCCTGAGTTACATCCTGTATTATACCCCAGAGCTGCACTCACTGACTGCACCAGCAGAATACTGTGTACATACATTACATTACTGATCCTGAGTTACATCCTGCATTATCCTCCAGAGCTGCTCTCACTATTCTGCTGGTGCAGTCACTGTGTACATACATTACATTACTGATCCTGAGTTACATCCTGTATTATACTCCAGAGCTGCACTCACTATTCTGCTGGTGCAGTCACTGTGTACATACATTACATTACTGATCCTGAGTTACATCCTGTATTATACTCCAGAGCTGCACTCACTATTCTGCTGGTGCAGTCACTGTGTACATACATTACTGATCCTGAGTTACCTCCTGTATTATACCCCAGAGCTGCACTCACTATTCTGCTGGTGCAGTCACTGTGTACATACATTACATTACTGATCCTGAGTTACCTCCTGTATTATACCCCAGAGCTGCACTCACTATTCTGCTGGTGCAGTCACTGTGTACATACATTACATTACTGATCCTCAGTTACATCCTGTATTATACCCCAGAGCTGCACTCACTATTCTGCTGGTGCAGTCACTGTGTACATACATTACATTACTGATCCTGAGTTACATCCTGTATTATACTCCAGAGCTGCACTCATTCTGCTGGTGCAGTCTGTTGTGAATTTGGATTCTGGGCTCCCCCGGTGGCTACTGGTGGAATTGAACTTGTGACATCATCTTCCCTGTTCACCTGTTCTGATTAGATCTGGGTGTCGCTATATAACCTGGCTTCTCTGTTAGATGCTTGCCGGTCAACAATGTTATCAGAAGCCTCTCTGTGCTTGTTCCTGCTCCCAGACATCTACTAGATAAGTTGGACATTCGTCCATGTTTTGTTTTTGTATTTTGGTTCCAGTTCACAGCTGCAGTTTCGTTACTGTGTCTGGAAAGCTCTTGTTGATCAGGAATTGCCACTCTGGTATTATGAGTTAATGCCAGAGTCCTAAAGTAATTTCTGGATGTGTTTTGTTAGGGTTTTCTACTGACCATGAAAGTATGCTTTCTGTCTTCTGCTATCTAGAAAGCGGACCTCAAATTTGCTAAAACTATTTTCCTGCTGCGTTTGTTGTTTCATCTCATATCACCGCCAATATATGTGGGGGGCTTCTGTCTCCTTTTGGGCATTTCTCTAGAGGTGAGTCAGGTCTTATATTTCCCTCTGCTAGCATTATTTAGTTCTCCGGCCGGCGCTGGGCATATAGGGATAAAAAGTAGGACATGCTACCTGGCTACTTCTAGATGATGCGGTAGGTTTAGTTCATGGTCAGTATAGTTACATCTTCCAAGAGCTTGTTCCTATAGAGGCTTATGCTAGTTCTCTGGCCATGGAGATCATGACAGTTTGACAGGCCCACTAAAGGGTTAAAATCCTTGGCTGAGAAAGGAGAGAAATAAGAAGTCTGCTGAGAGTTTTTTTTTTTTTTTTTTTTTTTCTGTGCTCTTAATTGGATCACTTGCCAGTCTGTCTATGCTGCAGTCTTTCTTTTTTTTCTCTCTCCTTATAATCTTTGAATGGCTTTGTGTTCACCTGTTAATAATGGATCTTCAGAGTGTAACTGCAGGTTTGAATAATCTCACCACGAAAGTACAAAATTTGCAAGATTTTATTATTCATGCTCCGGTATCTGAGCCGAGAATTCCTTTGCCGGAATTCTTCTCAGGGAATAGATCTAGCTTTCAGAATTTTAGAAATAATTGTAAGCTATTTTTGTCCCTGAAATCTCGTTCTGCTGGAGACCCTGCACAGCAGGTTGGGATTGTGATTTCCTTGCTCCGCGGCGACCCTCAAGACTGGGCTTTTGCATTGGCACCAGGGGATCCTGCGTTGCGCAATGTGGATGCGTTTTTTTTGGCCTTGGGCTTGCTGTATGAGGAACCTCATTTGGAACTTCAGGCAGAAAAAACTTTGATGTCCCTATCGCAGGGGCAAGATGAAGCTGAAATTTACTGCCAAAGATTCCGTAAATGGTCTGTGCTTACTCTCTCTGATGCCATTAAGGATGTTATGGTGGGGTTCCCTGTGCCTGCGGGTCTGAATGAGTCCATGACAATGGCCATTCAGATCGATAGGCGTCTGCGGGAGCGCAAACCAGTGCACCATCTGGCGGTGTCCACTGAGAAGACGCCAGAAAGCATGCAGTGTGATAGAATTCTGTCCAGAAGCGAGCGGCAGAATTTTAGACGGAAAAATGGGTTGTGTTTCTATTGTGGGGATTCTACTCATGTTATATCAGCATGCTCTAAACGTACTAAAAAGCTTGATAAATCTGTTTCCATTGGCACTTTACAGTCTAAATTTATTTTGTCTGTGACCCTGATTTGCTCTTTGTCATCTATTACTACTGACGCCTATATCGACTCTGGCGCCGCTTTGAGTCTTATGGATTGGTCCTTTGCCAATCGTTGTGGGTATGATTTAGAGCCTTTGGAAACTCTTATTCCTCTGAAGGGGATTGACTCCACCCCATTGGCTAATAATAAACCACAATACTGGACACAAGTGACTATGTGTATTAATCCGGATCACCAGGAGACTATTCGTTTTCTAGTGCTGTATAATCTACATGAGGATTTGGTGCTGGGATTGCCATGGCTGCAGTCTCACAACCCAGTCCTTGACTGGAGAGCTATGTCTGTGTTGAGCTGGGGATGTAAGGGGACTCATGGGGACGTACCTTTGGTGTCCATTTCATCATCTATCCCCTCTGAAATCCCTGAGTTCCTGTCTGACTATCGTGACGTTTTTGAAGAACCCAAGCTTGGTTCACTACCTCCGCACCGTGAGTGCGATTGTGCTATAGATTTAATTCCGGGTAGTAAATACCCAAAGGGTCGTTTATTTAATCTGTCTGTGCCTGAACATACTGCTATGCGAGAATATATAAAGGAGTCCTTGGAAAAGGGACATATTCGTCCATCGTCATCTCCCTTAGGAGCCGGTTTTTTCTTTGTGTCAAAAAAAGACGGCTCTTTGAGACCATGTATTGATTATCGGCTTTTGAATAAAATCACGGTTAAATATCAATACCCATTGCCGTTGCTGACTGATTTGTTTGCTCGCATAAAGGGGGCCAAGTGGTTCTCTAAGATTGATCTCCGTGGGGCGTATAATTTGGTGCGGATCAGGCAGGGGGATGAGTGGAAAACCGCATTTAATACGCCCGAGGGTCACTTTGAGTATTTGGTGATGCCTTTTGGTCTTTCTAATGCCCCTTCAGTCTTCCAGTCCTTTATGCATGATATTTTCCGCGATTTTTTGGATAAATTTATGATAGTGTATCTGGATGATATTCTGATTTTTTCGGATGACTGGGACTCTCATGTCCGGCAAGTTAAGAGGGTTTTTCAGGTTTTGCGGTCTAATTCTCTGTGTGTCAAGGGTTCTAAGTGCGTTTTTGGGGTTCAGAGAATTTCCTTTTTGGGATATATTTTTTCTCCCTCTTCCATTGAGATGGATCCTGTCAAGGTTCAAGCTATTTGTGATTGGACGCAGCCCTCTTCTCTTAAAAGTCTTCAGAAATTTTTGGGCTTTGCCAACTTTTATCGTCGATTTATTTCTGGTTTTTCGGATGTCGTTAAGCCATTGACCGATTTGACTAGACAGGGTGCTGATGTTGCTAATTGGTCCCCTGATGCTTTGGAGGCCTTTCAGGAGCTTAAGCGCTGTTTTTCTTCTGCCCCTGTGTTGCGTCAGCCTGATGTGACTCTTCCTTTTCAGGTTGAGGTCGACGCTTCTGAGATCGGAGCTGGGGCAGTGTTGTCGCAGAAAAGTTCTGACTGCGCCGTGATGAGGCCTTGTGCCTTCTTTTCCCGTAAATTTTCGCCCGCTGAGCGGAATTATGATGTTGGGAATCGGGAGCTTTTGGCCATGAAGTGGGCGTTTGAGGAGTGGCGCCATTGGCTCGAGGGGGCCAGACATCAGGTGGTGGTATTGACTGACCACAAAAATTTGATTTATCTTGAGACCGCCAGGCGCCTGAATCCTAGACAGGCGCGCTGGTCATTATTTTTTTCTCGGTTTAATTTTGTGGTATCGTACCTACCAGGTTCTAAGAATGTTAAGGCGGATGCCCTTTCTAGGAGTTTTGAGCCTGATTCACCTGGCAACTCTGACCCCACAGGTATTCTTAAGGAGGGAGTTATCTTGTCAGCCGTTTCTCCAGACCTGCGGCGGGCCTTGCAGGAGTTTCAGGCGGATAGACCGGATCGTTGTCCGCCTGATAGGCTGTTTGTTCCTGATGATTGGACCAGTAAAGTCATCTCTGAGGTGCATTCTTCTGCGTTGGCAGGTCATCCTGGAATTTTTGGTACCAGGGATTTGGTGGCAAGATCCTTCTGGTGGCCTTCTCTGTCACGAGATGTGCGAGGCTTTGTGCAGTCTTGTGACGTTTGTGCTCGGGCCAAGCCTTGTTGTTCTCGGGCTAGTGGATTATTGTTGCCCTTGCCTATTCCTAAGAGGCCTTGGACACACATCTCGATGGATTTTATTTCAGATCTGCCTGTTTCTCAGAAGATGTCTGTCATCTGGGTGGTGTGTGACCGTTTTTCTAAGATGGTTCATTTGGTTCCCCTGCCCAAATTGCCTTCTTCTTCCGAGTTGGTGCCCCTGTTTTTTCAAAATGTTGTTCGTTTGCATGGTATTCCTGAGAATATCGTTTCTGACAGAGGAACCCAATTTGTGTCTAGATTTTGGCGGGCATTTTGTGCTAGGATGGGCATAGATTTGTCTTTTTCGTCTGCTTTTCACCCTCAGACTAATGGCCAGACCGAGCGGACTAATCAGACCCTGGAGACATATCTGAGGTGTTTTGTGTCTGCTGACCAGGATGATTGGGTTGCTTTTTTGCCATTGGCGGAGTTCGCCCTCAATAATCGGGCCAGCTCTGCCACCTTGGTTTCCCCGTTTTTCTGTAATTCGGGGTTCCATCCTCGATTTTCCTCCGGTCAGATGGAATCCTCGGATTGTCCTGGAGTGGATGCGGTGGTGGAGAGATTGCATCATATCTGGGGGCAGGTGATGGACAATTTAAAGTTGTCCCAGGAGAAGACTCAGCTTTTTGCCAACCGTCACCGTCGTGTTGGTCCTCGGCTTTGTGTTGGAGATTTGGTGTGGTTGTCTTCTCGTTTTGTCCCTATGAGGGTCTCATCTCCTAAGTTTAAGCCTCGGTTCATCGGTCCGTATAAAATATTGGAGATTCTTAACCCTGTTTCCTTCCGTTTGGACCTCCCTGCATCCTTTTCTATTCATAACGTTTTTCATCGGTCGTTATTGCGCAGGTATGAGGCACCGGTTGTGCCTTCCGTTGAGCCTCCTGCTCCGGTGTTGGTTGAGGGTGAGTTGGAGTACGTTGTGGAAAAAATCCTAGACTCCCGTGTTTCCAGACGGAGACTCCAGTATCTGGTCAAGTGGAAGGGATATGGCCAGGAGGATAATTCTTGGGTCACTGCATCTGATGTTCATGCCTCTGATCTGGTTCGTGCCTTTCATAGGGCCCATCCTGATCGCCCTGGTGGTTCTGGTGAGGGTTCGGTGCCCCCTCCTTGAGGGGGGGGTACTGTTGTGAATTTGGATTCTGGGCTCCCCCGGTGGCTACTGGTGGAATTGAACTTGTGACATCATCTTCCCTGTTCACCTGTTCTGATTAGATCTGGGTGTCGCTATATAACCTGGCTTCTCTGTTAGATGCTTGCCGGTCAACAATGTTATCAGAAGCCTCTCTGTGCTTGTTCCTGCTCCCAGACATCTACTAGATAAGTTGGACATTCGTCCATGTTTTGTTTTTGTATTTTGGTTCCAGTTCACAGCTGCAGTTTCGTTACTGTGTCTGGAAAGCTCTTGTTGATCAGGAATTGCCACTCTGGTATTATGAGTTAATGCCAGAGTCCTAAAGTAATTTCTGGATGTGTTTTGTTAGGGTTTTCTACTGACCATGAAAGTATGCTTTCTGTCTTCTGCTATCTAGAAAGCGGACCTCAAATTTGCTAAAACTATTTTCCTGCTGCGTTTGTTGTTTCATCTCATATCACCGCCAATATATGTGGGGGGCCTCTGTCTCCTTTTTGGGCATTTCTCTAGAGGTGAGTCAGGTCTTATATTTCCCTCTGCTAGCATTATTTAGTTCTCCGGCCGGCGCTGGGCATATAGGGATAAAAAGTAGGACATGCTACCTGGCTACTTCTAGATGATGCGGTAGGTTTAGTTCATGGTCAGTATAGTTACATCTTCCAAGAGCTTGTTCCTATAGAGGCTTATGCTAGTTCTCTGGCCATGGAGATCATGACAGCAGTCACTGTGTACATACATTACATTACTGATCCTGTACTGATCCTGAGTTACATCCTGTATTATACTCCAGAGCTGCACTCACTATTCTGCTGGTGCAGTCACTGTGTACATACATTACATTACTGATCCCGAGTTACATACTGTATTATCCTCTAGAGCTGCGCTCACTATTCTGCTCGTTTGGCTCTAGGTCTGCACTGAGAACGTCTTTGGATCGTTTTCTTTTTCTCTCCTGAGAATCTGGAAAGTTTTTAAGTAAATGTCATTTCTGTAAAATCTCCGATTCTTCAGGAATCAGTAATTTGTAATGCGGATCCACATTCTGCTGGTCGGGAGCTGTGCCCCCATCACCCCTCGTAGGTGCCACTTTTCCCGATTCCTGCGGATGATGGGAATTGTGCCCGTGATTATGTCCCTCGTCCTCCCGGCTGTGGACGCTGCATTCAGTATTTTCTTTTCCATCCTGACTTCCTGCCTCCGCTGATCACCGGTCACAGGTCGATGCTTTTGGCTGATCATGATGGTGATAGTGATGGCTCCTTCCGGTCATAGAAAAGAAGGGTGTCACCTGAGCGACTGCAAATAACAGGGCGACGCCTGGCAGCTGAGGGGTTAATATGATGTCAGCTCTCGCCTCAGAAAAGAAGTCAGAAGGAGCAACAAGTGTGCGACTACCGAGAAACGTACCTGTAGTCCTGTCAAGTAAAAAAGGCAGCACACTGCAGCGCTAAGACATGCAAACATGAAACATGAAAACTGAACTGCAATACTGCACTAGAAATATGAAAAATGAGAGCGTTTAGCGCATAAAAATGGCCAATTTTATGTGTACCTGATAGCCCCTTTACGGCATCTCTCGTATATCAGGTCCTACGCTTGCCTACCTCGCTGAGAATAAACGTCTCCATGTGAATGGGTACCTGTGAAAACCTCTTCCTAGACTCATATTCTCTCTCTCTGTGGAGGGGTACCGGACCTGCTGCAATTAAAACACCTGGGCTAGGAGGCGGAGTGCTCAGTCAGAAGGCTAAATAATATATTTGAAAAAACTGACCGTCACATCCATACATAGACTAAGTGTGAAGAGAAGAGAGAGAATATGAGTCTAGGAAGAGGTTTTCACAGGTACCCATTCACATGGAGACGTTTATTCTCAGCGAGGTAGGCAAGCGTAGGACCTGATATACGAGAGATGCCGTAAAGGGGCTATCAGGTACACATAAAATTGGCCATTTTTATGCGCTAAACGCTCTCATTTTTCATATTTCTAGTGCAGTATTGCAGTTCAGTTTTCATGTTTCATGTTTGCATGTCTTAGCGCTGCAGTGTGCTGCCTGTTTTACTTGACTGTATATGAGTTGGTTACTCTAGGTTCAGCACCTGTTCACACTTAGTCTATGTATGGATGTGACGGTCAGTTTTTTCAAATAAGTACCTGTAGTCCTGGTCAGTCACTATTCTGCTACATCATTTATTCTCCTCCAGGTCTTTTATTAAATAAAATAAAAATACTTTACATGACAATAACTAAGATACATTACAAATAAAACACCACAGAACAAAACATAAGAACAAAGCTCCAATCAGACGACAACAAACGACAAAAATCACAAAGAAATAAACCGGAAATGGAACAAAAATGGAGAAAGTTCATGATCTACAAATCAGGGACGTGAAAGAAAAATTCCAATAAAAATAAAGAAAGCAAAACTAAAAGACGACAAACAAAATACTCATAACTACATGAATACCCCTGTAAAAAATATAAATAATAGTATAAAATCACGTAAGACCCCCGGCCCAGCTTCATTCATACTACTATATACAACCCCAACTACATTCACACCGTCCTATATACAATATTATATACAATATATACAGTATAAACACATTATACTAAACCAAACACTATACAACACCGCAAACACAACAAAACCCTACTGGTCCCACTGCCTAAAGGTACCGTCACACTAGGCGATATCGCCAGCGATCCGTGACGTTGCAGCGACCTGGATAGCGATATCGCTGTATTTGACACGCAGCAGCGATCTGGATCCCGCTGTGAAATTGCTGGTCGCTGCTAGAAGGTCTGCACTTTATTTGGTCGCTAGGTCGCCGTGTATCGCCGTGTTTGACAGCAAAAGCAAGGATACCAGCGATATTTTACACTGGTAACCAGGGTAAACATCGGGTTACTAAGCGCAGGGCCGCGCTTAGTAACCCGATGTTTACCCTGGTTACCAGCGTAAAAGTTAAAAAAACAAACAGCACATATTCACCAGCGCGTCCCCCAGCCTCTGCTTCCTGACACTGACTGAGCGCCGGCCCTAAACTGAAAGTGAAAGCACAGCGGTGACGTCACCGCTGTGCTGTTAGGGCCGGAGCTCAGTCAGTGTCAGGAAGCAGAGGCTGGGGGACGCGCTGGTGAGTATGTGCTGTTTGTTTTTTTAACTTTTACGCTGGTAACCAGGGTAAACATCGGGTTACTAAGCGCGGCCCTGCGCTTAGCAACCCGATGCTTACCCTGGTTACCCGGGGACCTCGGCCTCGTTGGTCGCTGGAGAGCGGTCTGTGTGACAGCTCTCCAGCGACCAAACAGCGACGCTGCAGCGATCGGGATCGCTGTCGCTATCGCTGCAGCGTCGCTTAATGTGACGGTACCTTTACCTTACAGCCACCCCCTTACACCACCACATTCACCCCACAACAAACCTTAATACAATACAGTGTACAACATTAACATTTTTGTTTTGTTTTTGTGTTTTTTTTAATATATATACACACACACCTACTCTAACTATCCCGCCACCCCTGATCCAGCTCTGACCACAAAGTTCAGGAATTATCCAAGCTAGGATCAGGCCCCAAAGTTTTTCCCCAGGCGGGGCCTGGGCCAGGCCAGATCAGTCTCTTATCACCGCCGTTGAACCCCCCAATCCCCCCACCCAACCTAACTAAGACCCTCTATTATACACACTATATACAATATATACAATACACTATATACAACATATGCATAAACCAACATCACGGAACACAATCTACATACTCACCACCCAAGGCTCAAGTTCGATGCCTGCAAACCTTCTATTCAAGGAACAGAAATACAAAACAAAAATCTAGGGTGTAAAGACATCAGCCCACCACCAGGATATAGGAGCGCTAACGGACTAAGGCACCCCGAAGGAGAAACCCCTCCAGAGATGGGCCGCCCTCCGGGCACCCAGTCTTTCGCACTCCAGAGAACGCACCTTCACCAGGGCACCTAGGATGCTGCTACAAACTTCATCTACAAGGAGGATTTTACTCTGCGTCGTAACTAAAACTCGTGCGTTCCACGTGAAGTACCTGACCACTGCGCTGACTAAGAATAAAGTGACTCGGTCCCTTCTCCCGAGGTCTCTGAACGCTCCATAGGCCCACTCGGCATAGGACAGAGTGGCCAGCCGCGGCCAACCAATGGAAACGCCCACCCTGTTGTACACCTCTGTATTAAAGGGACAATGAAGCAGGAAGTGCTCCATGCTTTCCAGCATGGTAGCGCAATCCTCACGGGGACAATTTCTGTCCACGGAGCTCCTGTGCTTCAAATTGTCCCTCACATACAACTTACCTTGGAAGCAGCGCCTAGTCAAGTCCCAATACTTCTTGGGGATCCTGATAGAATTTAACAAACTTAACCCAACCTCTAGATCCCGACTCGGGCAGTCCCTGAGGACCAATGGTCTCTGAAAATGCGAAAGCAAGACCCGCATGTCGAGGAGTTTCCTCGGGAGGGACCTCACTTCCCACATTCCCAGACCCCACCGGCGCATCATTTTCAGAACCGGGGTAACATAAGCCGGGAGATGCCCGTGCGGTGTGCGAAGATCCTTCAATCTTCCCCCTGTCTCCCATTCCTGGAAGAAAGGCTGAAATCATCCCCTGCAGGAGAATACCCATGGAGGAGCCCTCTCCTTCCAGAGGTTTGCCACGTTAACTTTCAAAAAGGAGTTCACTAGAAACACCACGGGGTTCACCATATTCAACCCCCCTAGTCTCCTCGTGCGATAAGGGACCTCCCATTTGACTAGGTTCAGTCTATTCCCCCATAACATCTGGAAGAACAGACTATAGACCCGTGTCCAGAGGGGCTCCGGCAAGGCACAGACGCTGCCCAGGTAGACCAGCAAGGGGAGCAGGAAAGCTTTGCACAGGTCAACCCTTTCCCTCAGGGTCAAAGACCAACCCTTCCATTGGTCCATTCTTTGGGCGACACCCTTGATTCTGCCTTCCCAGTTTTTTGTGGGGTAATCACCCTGGCCAAATTCGATGCCTAGGACTTTGGCATGTTCTTGGGGTTCGGGGAGGGTGTCCGGAAGATCAAACGTGGGATCCCCGCCTCCCAGCCAGAGACTCTCACACTTCTCCTGGTTGACCTTGGACCCGGATGCCTCCGAGTAGCTCTCCACATCACCACCATCGCCTCCTCTTGTGAAGAAACAAAGACGGTAACATCGTCCGCGTAGGCCACTACCCTCAGGATAGCCTCTGGCGCCAACCCGCCCATCCTCACCCCCGCCAATGGTCCACAATCAACCCTTCTGAGGAAGGGATCGATCGCAAACGCGTAAAGCAAAGGGCTAAGAGGGCAGCCCTGGCGGACACCAGATCCCACCCCGAAAGGTTGTCCAATCCACCTGTTTACCAGAGGGAAAGTCTCAGCCCCTGCGTACAAGGTCTTAAGCCAGTCCACAAACCCTCCAGGCAGACCATACCTCAAAAGAGTGGATCAGAGGTACTCATGGTCGACCCGATCAAAGGCTTTTGCCTGATCCAGGGTCAGCAAGAACCCCTTCCAAAGGCCCGCCCTGCCTTGCTCCATGGCCTCTCGGACACCCAGAACAGCACTGAAAGTGCTACGGCCAGGAACGCAACAGTGCTGGGCCTCCGAAAGGAGCCGTGGTGCAAACTTCACCAGCCTGTTGAAGAGTATCTTAGCCAAAACCTTCCTGTCCACATTGAGAAGTGATATGGGACGCCAATTCTCAATCCGTGACGGATCCTTACCCTTTGACAAAATGATAAAAGCCGACCTTTTTAATGATCTCGGCAGAGTGCCCGAGGAGAGACACTCATTAAACACCTGAGTCAAGAGGGGGACCAAGGAGTCCCTAAAGGTCTTAAAGAACTCGGATGTTAAGCCATCCGGACCTGGCGATTTTTTGGGCTGGAGCCCATCGATCGCCAGTCTCACTTCCTCTTCTTTGATCGCTTCTGCCAAACCGCCCAGCGAGTGGTCAGCCCCTGGCTCAGGAACAGCTTCAGCCAGGAAAGCCGACATCCTGTCACGATCCAGTTCCTTCCTTCGCAAGAGGTGCGAGTAGTGTGAACTGACGACCTCCAAGATCCCTGATCTGGACCTTCTCAGGGATCCCGTACTGTCCATCAGCCCTGTCACTATATTACTATTCACTGACATCTTGCAGCTTCTGTAAGGGTCGGGCGAGTAGTACTTCCCGTAGTCCCTCTCAAAAACCAAAGATGCGTGCCTATCGTACTGACACCTCTTTAGCAAGGATTTCACACTGGAGATCGCCTCGCGGCTACTCCCAGTCGAGACAAGATGCTCGAGTTTCCTCCTCAGGCTCTGATACAGGCGATCCCTGTTCAGGCTTCTGAGGTTCGAGAGTTGCCGGAAGAATCTCGCCACCCGATGTTTGAACATCTCCCACCACTCAGACTTAGTGTTACTTAGGCTCAGCAGCGGTACCTGGCTCTGAAGAAATTCCTCAAAGGACCGTCTTACAGCTTCTTCCTCAAGGAGTGACGAATTCAGCTTCCAATAACCTCTTCCCATCCGAGGAGTCTCTGTAACGCTCAGAGAAAACATAATCAAACAGTGATCGGAGAACTCCACCTCCACAACCGACAACAGCGAGGAGACGGCATCCTCCTTCAAATAAAACCTGTCCTAGACCTGCATTGACTACCTCTAAAAAAGGTGAACCCCGCGTGGCCTGTGTTGTGCCGGATGTGGACATCCACCAGGCGTGCCTCACTTACTATCCTATTTAGCGCGACGCAATCGTAAGCCAGCCGGTCTCCGGAACCTCCTCTATCACAGGGTCTCGTGACGTTGTTGAAATCCCCTCCAAAGACCACCTGCCGACTCGAAAATAAGAAAGGTTTGATCTTCATGAAGAGACACTTGCGGTCCCACTTGGACTGGGGACCGTAGATGTTAATGAGCCGAAGCTCCTGTCCCCCAATGGAGACATCTAGGATCAAGCATCTCCCCATTTCTAACTGGATCAATCATCTGCATTCAACCGCTGCGGTCTTAAAAAGGACCGCCACCCCGCTATACGGCTCGGCCGCAAGAGACCAGTAGGAGGGCCCGTGCCTCCACTCCCACCTTGCTTTATGCATGGTTGATAGGTCGGTCAACCTGGTCTCCTGCAAAAACAAAATGTCGGCGTCAAGTTGGCCGAGAAAATGAAAGGCCGTGTACCTTGCCCGCATCTGACTTCATGCTGGCAACATTAATGGTTGCCAGCGTCAATGGGGTGGGTGCCGCCATCATGATTGATTGAATTAGATAGCCTTTTTCTTCCCACCCCCAACAGTTTCACCCTCTTCCTCTGACAATGATGAGTATTTAGTGCGCTTAAGACAAACAGACTCATCCATTCTCTCCTTACATACACTCTGGCCCTTGTCTGGTGGTCCTGAGTTAAGGTACCGTCACATTAAGCGACGCTGCAGCGATATCGACAACGATGCCAATCGCTGTAACGTCGCTGTGTGGTCGCTGGAGAGCTGTCACACAGACAGCTCTCCAGCAACCAACGATGCCGGTCCACGGGTAACCAGGGTAAACATCGGGTTACTAAGCGCAGGGCCGCGCTTAGTAACCCGATGTTTACCCTGGTTACCATTGTAAATGTAAAAAAAAAAACAGTACATACTCACCTTCTGAAAACTCTTTTTTACGGATTCGGTGAAGCTGGACATTCTTTTCTTTTCAGGAATACCGATGATGTCGCCGTATCGTCCAACCCATGTGGAGATGTCGACACAGGAAAGTGACTCGTTACTGGTCAAAACGGTCACCTTCCTGACCGAACTCTGGCGGGATATTGCTACAGTGTGGAAACCCTGCCATTTGGGGCGACCCCGAGCCAGCTCATGGCGAGACCAGAAAAGCTCAAGGCCCTCCGGTCTCACGAAGCTGACATCGAAGTAGGAGGTCCCATAGGGATGGATCAAGGCGAAGATGTCATATGCCACGAAGCCCATCCCCAGCAGGAGCTCAGCAACATTTGACCGATCAGGACAGGCATCCTTGCTTACCCACTGGAGACGGGCCACGTTCCTACGGTTACTCCTCTGCCCCGGTGTCGGCAGAGACCAGACAGTCTCTGCCCCTCTATCTCGGAAGGCGGAAAGACCGTGTCTCTCTATCCAGAAAGACAGATCAACCCCCCTCCCCTCTACATTGATAGAACTCTCCCCTCTCCTCAGGGCGTCCAGGAAGCGCTGTTGCAAGTCACCATCCTCAGGGTCACCAGACAAGGGCGCACTACTACCCCCAGCAGTGGCAGCTCCTGAATAGCTTGGGGCTGAAGCCACCGCTGGGGGGGCAGCGGGACCACTACCTGCTTCCCCTCCACCAACACCAGTAATGCTCTCCTCATTCACTCCACCACTACTCCCATCATTTGCAACTTCACTACTCCCATCATTCACTCCACCACTACTCCCACCATTCACTCCACCACTACTCCCATCATTCACTCCACCACTACTCCCATCATTCACTCCACTATTACTAACGTCATTCACTCCACTACTACTCCCACAATTCACTCCACTACTACTCCCAACATTCCCGTTACCATTGCCAACACTTCCTGTCCTTTATTACCAGTATTCTCACCACCATTTGTCCCAGTGTTCTCTGCACCTTCCACAATCACATCCATTCCTTCCTCACTTGTGTCTGGCTTCTCTGCACTCACATCTGCTGGACCGGGGGAGGGGTGCAGCACCACACCCGTTTTCCTTTGATTTGTGCCAGCTCTCTGTTGTGTCTCTGGAGCTCCTTGCCCCCCTACTGCAGCAGTTTGTATTTTATTATTATTCAGGGCCCGCTGCTTGTTGGGGGGCGCCGCCTGCCCCGCACCCACAGACTTCGGGGTCCTGATGTCACATTTGGGTGCTGGAGCACTCTGTCCTCCTGTCACTGCAGGGCACCCAGTGTTCCCCACAGATGATTTTTCCTGCTTTTTTTTTTCCATTTTGGACTCGCTGCTCTCCTGTCGCACTCGCGTGCCTCTCTTCTGTTGAGGCGCACTGCGCCCCTGTCACAACAGTGCGCCCCCCTTTCGCCGCACCATGTTTCTCGGACCTGCTCCCCACAGCCCCGGCCGGCTCAGCCGTAGTGAGCAGGGATGGAGTCTGCCCACACCGTCCCCCTTTCGCAACGGCGTGGACATCCCCCTCGCTCCCCTCAGCCCCGGTGATAACCGGCTTAGCCGCAGAGGGCAGAGAGGGAAACTCCTCGGGGTCCCCTATGTCCGGCGCTGTGAGTACCTCCACAGCCTCGCCCCCTGCTCTGTTCCCCGCACAGACGGCAGCACCGCCGGACGTCCTCCTCCTCTCCCCACCTTGCCTATGCCCCGGACCCACTGCTGAGCCCGTGCCTTTAGGTTTGGTGGGGTTTACACAGGAGGCGGTAGGTGTAACATCATCCATCAGTACATATCTGTAACTCACCACCTCCCGTGCGGTCTCCTTCGTTGTCTTCTTCCTCTTCTTTGTTTCCTCTGCTGGCTCGTCCTCACCAAAGGAGAAGCGGTCCAGGTTCACTGGAGACTCCAGCTGTCGGATCTCCTGTAGCAGACCGCCCTCCTCCTCTTCCTCCGCTGACACTCCAGCCTGTGCTGTCGGAGTCCTCTGCCGTGCCGGGAGGCCGCTCCCCTGTTGTCGGCTCTGCGACTCACTCTCCCGGCTGGTTCCAGTTTGTAGGACTCCAGTCACAGCCACGTCTTCGTCCTCCTCCTCGTCGCTTAGGACGCCGGCTGGCGGCTCTCCTGAGGTATTTAACCCCTTTATTTCTGAGAACCGCCGCTGGTTCTTAAACCTCTCCAGGAAGGGACCTGCGCTGTTCTCAATCCCCTCCCGGAGGAGCACTAACCGGGCCACCTCATCTCTGAGGGCTCTGAACCTCTGGGAGGTCGCGGGTTTCTCCTTGTTAGAGGCACGGGTGTTCAGGATTCGAGCCTCCCGCAGCTTCTCCTTCAGCCCGGTCAGTGCTTTGCCGGCGTCCTCGTACTCACGTAGCATGGCGACCACTCGGGAGAAGGTACTCGTGGACTCGCCAGAGCTCCTCTCCCCCCAGGATGTTCCTGGGCTCTCGTTCCTGGGGCCTGGGGTGCCCCTGTCTCCCTCTCTGGGCGGACGATGAGCCGTCTCAGGGTTGGAGTAGGTGGGTATGGTTTTCTTCACCCGTCCTGACCTCCTCAGTCCCTCTTGGGCCGGTTGCTGCTGCTGCTCTCTGTCCCCCGCCGGCACAGACCGGGGAACAGAAGCCTGGGAAGCCATGCCGGCCTCCCAGGAAGCCTACCTCTCCCTGGGGAGAAGAGAGGCAGACTCTGGGCCTCCTGCTGGAAGTGCTGGAGCTCACAAGGCAGGTGCTGCTCCTAGCAGGGTGTGACTGATTGTGGGCACCTGTCCTCCAGTCACCTCCAGAGCTGCACTTACTATTCTCTGCTGGTTGTGCTGTGTAGCTGCGCAGGTTCCGTGTGTCAGAGTCTGGCATTCTCTAATATCTCACATGAACTGAAGCAGCCGACATATACAGCTCTGGCAACAATGTAGAGACCACTGCAGAATGTTCAGTTTGTCTGATTTTCCTCTTTTAAATTTTTGAGTAAAATGTAAATTGTTCTTTTCTTTTATGAACTTCTGACAACATGTCTCCGAAGTTCCAAGCAATAAATGTTGTATTTATTTTTTGAAAATGAGAAATGGTCAAAATAACAAAAAATGCATTGCTTGCAGACCTCAAATAATGCAAAGAAAACAAGTTCATAATCATTTACAAACAATATTTATTTATTTTACGCTCTTATATAGCGCCATTAACCCCCCAGCGCTTTACAGAATTATCATTGCTGTCCCCAATGGGGCTCACAATCTAAATTCCCTATCAGTATGTCTTTGGAATGTGGGAGGAAACTGGAGTGCCCGGAGGAGAACACGGGGAGAACATGCAAACTCCTTGCAGATGTTGTCCAATACTAATGTTTTCCCTCAGGAAGAGATCAGAAATCAATGTTTGGTGGAATAACCATGATTGTTAATCCCAGCTTTCCTGCGTCTTGGCAGCTTCCCACCAGTCTCTCACACAGGTGGAGACGCTGCAGGAGGCGCAGGATGCCCTGGAGGAAGGGGAGGTTTCCCTGAGACGTCGCTCAGGCATACGGCCGTCTGCTCCTCCTGCAGCGACTCAGGGATATAGTGATACAGGAAAGATATATATCTTGGTACAGTGTTAGCCAGTGGATAGAAAAATATTTAGAATTGAGTCCTCAGTGGTTGATACCTTTTAATGGCGAACTGAAAAGATGGGAACAAATTGCAGCTTTCCAGACTCCTCCGTCTCTTCATCAGATATAGACTAATAGAAAATCTGAAGAATCACATATTTCTACACAACAGGACACAGGAATAATGTCACAGATAAGATAGGTGACCTGAAGCAGAACTACCATTATGTGAATGATAAACAGTTGTGTCCATAAATATTGGAACAGTTCATAGATAAGGAGTGTGAATGTTTTATTGCCCTCTGATTGGGGTCTGGTTCTGTTGTGATGCCCCCACAAAGTCTGAGGAGCTAATTCCTTAGTTGATGTAAAAAGACATAAATTCATGCGACACATTCATTCCTGCACTGAGAGTGTTAACCCCTTCACCCCCAAGGGTGGTTTGCACGTTAATGACCAGGCCAATTTTTACAATTCTGACCACTGTCCCTTTATGAGGTTATAACTCGAACCCATCAACGGATCCTGGTGATTCTGACATTGTTTTCTCGTGACATATGGTACTTCATGATAGTGGTAACATTTCTTTGACATTACCTGCGTTTATTTGTGAAAAAAATGGAAATTTGGCGAAAATGTTGAAAATTTCGCAATTTTCCAACTTTGAATTTTTATGCAATTAAATCACAGTGATATGTCACACAAAATACTTAATAAGTAACATTTCCCACATCTCTACTTTACATCAGCACAATTTTGGAAACAAAATTTTTTTTTGTTAGGGAGTTATAAGGGTTAAAATTTGACCAGCAATTTCTCATTTTTACAACACCATTTTTTTTAGGGACCACATCTCATTTGAAGTCATTTTGAGGGGTCTATATGATAGAAAATAACCAAGTGTGACACCATTCTAAAAACTTCATACCTCAAGGTGCTCAAAACCACATTCAAGAAATTTATTAACCCTTCAGATGTTTCACAGGAACTTTTGGAATGTTTAAATAAAAATGAACTTTTAACTTTTTTTCACAATAAATTTACTTCAGCTCCAATTTGTTTTATTTTACCAAGGGTAACAGGAGAAAATGGACCCCAAAAGCTGTTGTACAATTTGTGCTGAGTACGCTGATACCCCATATGTGGGGGTAAACCACTGTTTGGGCGCATGGGAGAGCTCGGAAGGGAAGGAGCGCCGTTTGACTTTTCACTGCAAAATTGACAAGAATTGAGATGGGACACCATGTTGCGTTTGGAGAGCCACTGATGTGCCCAAACATTGAAACCCCCCACAAGTGACACCATTTTGGAAAGTAGACCCCCTAAGGAACTTATCTAGAGGTGTGGTGAGCACTTTGACCCACCAAGTGCTTCACAGAAGTTTATAATGCAGAGCCGTAAAAATAAAACAAAAATTTTTTCCCACAAAAATTATTTTTTTGCCCCCAGTTTTTTATTTTCCCGAGGGTAACAGGAGAAATTGGACCCTAAACGTTGTTGTCCAATTTGTCCTGAGTACGCTGATACCCCATATGTGGGGGGAACCACCGTTTGAGCGCATCGCAGAGCTCGGAAGGGAAGGAGCGTCATTTGGAATGCAGACTTAGATGGAATGGTCTGCAGGCGTCATATTGCGTTTGCAGAGCCCCTAATGTACCTAAACAGTAGAAATCCCCCACAAGTGACCCCATATTGGAAACTAGACCCCCTAAGGAACTCATCTAGATGTGTTGTGAGAGCTTTGAACCCCCAAGTGTTTCACTACAGTTTATAACGCACAGCCGTGCAAATAATAAATATTTTTTTTCCACAAAAATTATTTTTTAGCCCCCAGTTTTGTATTTTCCCAAGGGTAACAGGAGAAATTGGACCCCAAAAGTTGTTCTCCAATGTGTTCCGAGTACGCTGGTACCCCATATGTTGGGGTAAACCCCTGTGTGGGCACACGGGAGAGCTTGGAAGGGAAGGAGCACTGTTTCACTTTTTCAACGCAGAATTGGCTGGAATTGAGATCGGACGCCATGTCGCGTTTGGAGAGCCCCTGATGTGCATAAACAGTGGAAACCCCCCAATTATAACTGAAACCCTAATCCAAACACACCCCTAGCCCTAATCCCAACGGTAACCCTAACCACACCCCTAACCCTGACACACCCCTAACCCTAATCCCAACCCTAATCCCAACCGTAAATGTAATCCAAACCCTAACCCTAACTTTAGCCCCAACCCTAACTGTAGCCTTAACCCTAGCCCTAACCCTAGCGGGAAAATGGAAATAAATACATTTTTTAAATTTTTTAATTTTTCCCTAACTAAGGGGGTGATGAAGGGGGTTTGATTTACTTTTATAGCGGGTTTTTTAGCGGATTTTTATGATTGGCAGCCGTCACACACTGAAAGACGCTATATTTTTACGGCTCTGCATTATAAACTTCTGTGAAGCACTTGGTGGGTCAAAGTGCTCACCACACCTCTAGATAAGTTCGTTAGGGGGTCTACTTTCCAAAATGGTGTCACTTGTGGGGGGGTTTCAATGTTTAGGCACATCAGTGGCTCTCCAAACGCAACATGGCGTCCCATCTCAATTCCTGTCAATTTTGCAGTGAAAAGTCAAACGGCGCTCCTTCCCTTCCGAGCTCTCCCATGCGCCCAAACAGTGGTTTACCCCCACATATGGGGTATCAGCGTACTCAGGACAAATTGTACAACAACTTTTGGGGTCCAATTTCTTCTCTTACCCTTTGGAAAATAAAAAATTGGGGGCGAAAAGATCATTTTTGTGAAAAAATATGATTTTTTATTTTTACGGTTCTGCATTATAAACTTTTGTGAAGCACTTGGTGGGTCAAAGTGCTCACCACACATCTAGATAAGTTCATTAGGGGGTCTACTTTCCAAAATGGTGTCACTTGTGGGGGGTTTCAATGTTTGGGCACATCAGTGGCTCTCCAAACGCAACATGGCGTCCCATCTCAATTCCAGTCAATTTTGCATTGAAAAGTCAAATGGAGCTCCTTCGCTTCCGAGCTCTGTCATGCGCCCAAACAGTGGTTTACCCCTACATATGGAGTATCAGCGTACTCAGGACAAATTGTATCTTTTGGGGTCCATTTTTTCCTGTTACCCTTGGTAAAATAAAACAAATTGGAGCTGAAGTAATTTTTGTGTGAAAAAAAGTTAAATGTTCATTTTTATTTAAACATTCCAAAAATTCCTGTGAAACACCTGAAGGGTTAATAAACTTTTTGAATGTGGTTTTGAGCACCTTGAGGGGTGCAGTTTTTAGAATGGTGTTACACTTGGGTATTTTCTATCATATAGACCCCTCAAAATGACTTCAAATGAGATGTGGTCCCTAAAAAAAATGGTGTTGTAAAAATGAGAAATTGCTGGTCAACTTTTAACCCTTATAACTCCCTAACAAAAAAAAATTTTGGTTCCAAAATTGTGCTGATGTAAAGTAGACATGTGGGAAATGTTACTTATTAAGTATTTTGTGTGACATATCACTGTGATTTAATTGCATAAAAATTCAAATTTGGAAAATTGCGAAATTTTCAAAATTTTCGCCAAATTTCCATTTTTTTCACAAATAAACGCAGGTAATATCAAAGAAATTTTACCACTATCATGAAGTACAATATGTCACGAGAAAACAATGTCAGAATCACTAGGATTCGTTGAAGCGTTCCAGAGTTATAACCTCATAAAGGGACAGTGGTCAGAATTGTAAAAATTGGCCCGGTCCATAACGTGCAAACCACCCTTGGGGGTGAAGGGGTTAAATTTATTCTCTATGCTGTTTAACATTCTCAGTATCACTTTTGGCTAGGTATGGCCAAGGGGGACTTCGGGATTGTCCCTCCCTCCAGAACACTTTAAGTGGTGCTGTACTGGGCATGGGAGTTGTGTTCGTGCCCATTACGGTTCCTGTTATCACAGGATGGATCTGCTCTTGATCATGTGACCTGTGCTGTGCACATGGCTCATGTTATGGATCTTCTATATTTTATTAGTGATCTGCCGTTAGTCATTGGTGGTGGATGTAGGGTGTATGGCTTACACTATTTTAAACCCTGACACCCTGGGAATAATGAGATGGTGTTGGGAATTTTCACTTTCATTGATTTTTTTTTTAATAAAAACAAATACAAATAATAATTACAATTAGAAACAAAATAACAGAACATTTCCCAGTCTGTACCCCAAACATGTGCAAGCATCCAGCTGACTGCTGAACTTGGGTCTCCACCGCTCAGATTAAACCTCAGGATTCTGGCGGGACCCATTATCCCCACACCCTGAGTGATAAGTTCCGACCCGCCCCATGATATTATGCAATTATTGCTATTTTCTGGTTAGAAGGGTAGGTATGCAAGATGCTGGATGAGTCAGGATCTGTTAGGTGGAGCTTAGAGGTCGGAGAAGCTGGTCCTGGTTTTTTGCTCCATATTTCAGGTTATATCCATACAGAGGTCTTGCCGTCTTTGCTGCTGGTGCTGCCTTTATCTGAGTCGGCTTTAGGCCTCGCTCCTTGCTTCTCATGAGCAGTATTGACTCTGTTCTGTTCCACCACTGTCCCCCCAGACATTGGACTGCTGGTCCGAGATGGTTGGCCATTGACCTGAGAATTATAGCTCTGGAAGGCGATGTCCAGTTGCTCCTGGGCCACCCTCAAATGTTTATGTAAAGAGGTCAGGTCTGAGGGCAGGTTGTCATCAGGGCTCGTACATTGATGCTCTTGGGCCACGTTGGCCAAGTTCTGTTCGTGCGCCATGGTGTTGGTCGGGAGTTTGGTAGACTTGTCGGATTTGACCACCATATTGTACTCTGGTGGACACGTCATGTTCTTTGGGTAGGAGTAGTTATAGGGTGGCTGTCTGGTGGTGTTAGTCCTCCTGTTACGGATTGCATCTCTTATGGTGCCGATGCCAAGGTGAAACATCTCACAGATATTAAGAACCAGGCACAGGCAGCTGACCACATACATGATCAGGAGGAAAATTGTCTTCTCTGTGGGTCGAGATACAAAGCAGTCCACGATGTGTGGACATGGCAATGTGCTGCACTTAAAGTAAGGAAGAACTCGGAAGCCATATAAGAAATATTGTCCAGCCAAGAAGCCAACTTCAAAGAAGGCCCTGGAGAGGAGCTGGAAGACATAGATCTTCATCAGACCCTCCTCCTTGATCCGTCTGCGTCCATCGTGCTTCTTGCTCTCCTTCTCTTTACTTCCAACCTTCTCGGCTTCTGCTGGAGGTTCGTAGATCATGGGCTCTTGCTCTTCATCGTCCGGATTGTCTCCATTCTCACCAGTCCTCCATCTTGTGAAGACTTTCTTCTTATGCTTGGTCTCGTGTTTCCACCTTTCGTCCTCTGAAATCCTGGCGATCCTGTGAATGGCGTAGCCCAGATACATGACAGATGGAGCTGATATCATGATAATCTGGAAGACCCAGAAGCGCACGTGCGACAGCGGAGCAAAAGAGTCATAGCAGACGTTGTCACAACCCGGCTGCTTCGTATTGCACGTGAATTTACTCTGCTCGTCTGAGTAGATAGATTCTCCGCCCACGGCCGTCAGCACGATCCGGAATACGATGAGGACGGTCAGCCATACCTTCCCCACAAAGGTGGAGTGATTGTGGATTTCTTCTAGGAGACGGGTTAAGAAACTCCAGCTCATATTGGGCATAAGGGCTAATCATTTATAACCTGCAGAGAGCAGAGACAGGTGATGAGACGAGCGGCGGCAGCAGCAATAATCATCATCCATCATTAATCAGCAACAATCATCCATCATTGCTCAGCAATAATCATCCATCATTAATTATCAATATTCATCATCCTTCATTAATCCACAATCAATTATAATGCATCATTAATATCATCAGTCTTCATCCTCTCCGACACACATGGAGGTGCCACTGCCCCGCTAATAAATGTGGGGCCAGCAGTGCTGAGAAAAACGAGGGAGCACATTGCACATGGCCGATCTAGGAGGTAAATTACGTGTATTTATAGGGAGCACTGGATATCACTGTTATTATGGGGGGACTGTGGATATCACTGTTATTATGGGGACACTGTGGATATCACTGTTATTATGGGGCACTGTGGATATCACTGTTATTATGGGGGGCACTGTGGATATCACTGTTATTATGGGGGCACTGTGGATATCACTGTTATTATGGGGGCACTGTGGATATCACTGTTATTATGGGGGCACTGTGGATATTACTGTTATTATGGGGGCACTGTGGATATCACTGTTATTATGGGGGCACTGTGGATATCACTATTATTATGGGGGCACTGTGGATCTCACTGTTATTATGGGGGCACTGTGGATCACTGTTATTATGGGGACACTGTGGATATCACTGTTATTATGGGGGCACTGTGGATATTACTGTTATTATGGGGGCACTGTGGATATCACTGTTATTATGGGGGCACTGTGGATATCACTATTATGGGGGCACTGTGGATCTCACTGTTATTATGGGGCACTGTGGATATCACTGTTATTATGGGAGCACTGTGGATATCACTGTTATTATGGGGGCACTGTGGATATCACTGTTATTATGGGGGCACTGTGGATATCACTATTATTATGGGGGCACTGTGGATCTCACTGTTATTATGGGGCACTGTGGATATCACTGTTATTATGGGGGCACTGTGGATATCACTGTTATTATGGGGGCACTGTGGATATCACTGTTATTATGGGGGGACTGTGGATATCACTGTTATTATGGGGACACTGTGGATATCACTGTTATTATGGGGCACTGTGGATATCACTGTTATTATGGGGGGCACTGTGGATATCACTGTTATTATGGGGGCACTGTGGATATCACTGTTATTATGGGGGCACTGTGGATATCACTGTTATTATGGGGGCACTGTGGATATTACTGTTATTATGGGGGCACTGTGGATATCACTGTTATTATGGGGGCACTGTGGATATCACTATTATTATGGGGGCACTGTGGATCTCACTGTTATTATGGGGGCACTGTGGATCACTGTTATTATGGGGACACTGTGGATATCACTGTTATTATGGGGGCACTGTGGATATTACTGTTATTATGGGGGCACTGTGGATATCACTGTTATTATGGGGGCACTGTGGATATCACTATTATTATGGGGGCACTGTGGATCTCACTGTTATTATGGGGCACTGTGGATATCACTGTTATTATGGGAGCACTGTGGATATTACTGTTATTATGGGGGCACTGTGGATATCACTGTTATTATGGGGCACTGTGGATATCACTGTTATTATGGGGGCACTGTGGATATCACTGTTATTATGGGGGCACTGTGGATATCACTGTTATTATGGGGCACTGTGGATATCACTATTATGGGGGCACTGTGGATATCACTGTTATTATGGGGCACTGTGGATATCACTGTTATTATGGGGGCACTGTGGATATCACTGTTATTATGGGGCACTGTGGATATCACTGTTATTATGGGGCACTGTGGATATCACTGTTATTATGGGGGCACTGTGGATATCACTGTTATTATGGGGCACTGTGGATATCACTGTTATTATGGGAGCACTGTGGATATCACTGTTATTATGGGGGCACTGTGGATATCACTGTTATTATGGGGGCACTGTGGATATCACTGTTATTATGGGGGTACTGTGGATATCACTGTTATTATGGGGCACTGTGGATATCGCTGTTATTATGGGGGCACTGTGGATATCACTGTTATTATGGGAGCACTGTGGATATTACTGTTATTATGGGGACACTGTGGATATCACTGTTATTATGGGGCACTGTGGATATCACTGTTATTATGGGGGTACTGTGGATATCACTGTTATTATGGGGGCACTGTGGATATCACTGTTATTATGGGGCACTGTGGATATCACTGTTATTATGGGGGCACTGTGGATATCACTGTTATTATGGGACACTGTGGATGTCGCTGTTATTATGGGGGTACTGTGGATATCACTGTTATTATGGGACACTGTGGATGTCGCTGTTATTATGGGGGCACTGTGGATATCACTCTTATTATGGGGCACTGTGGATATCACTGTTATTATGGGGGCACTGTGGATATCACTGTTATTATGGGAGCACTGTGGATATCACTGTTATTATGGGGGCACTGTGGATATCACTGTTATTATGGGGGCACTGTGGATATCACTGTTATTATGGGGGCACTGTGGATATCACTCTTATTATGGAGCACTGTGGATATCACTGTTATTATGAGGGCACTGTGGATATCACTGTTATTATGAGGGCACTGTGGATATCACTGTTATTATGGGGGCACTGTGGATATCACTCTTATTATGGAGCACTGTGGATATCACTGTTATTATGGGGGCACTGTGGATATCACTGTTATTATGGGGGCACTGTGGATATCACTGTTATTATGGGGACACTGTGGATATCACTGTTATTATGGGGGGCACTGTGGATATCACTGTTATTATGGGGGCACTGTGGATATCACTGTTATTATGGGGGCACTGTGGATATCACTGTTATTATGGGGCACTGTGGATATCACTGTTATTATGGGAGCACTGTGGATATCACTGTTATTATGGGGGCACTGTGGATATCACTGTTATTATGGGGCACTGTGGATATCACTGTTATTATGGGACACTGTGGATGTCGCTGTTATTATGGGGGTACTGTGGATATCACTGTTATTATGGGACACTGTGGATGTCGCTGTTATTATGGGGGTACTGTGGATATCACTCTTATTATGGGACACTGTGGATGTCGCTGTTATTATGGGGGTACTGTGGATATCACTGTTATTATGGGGCACTGTGGATGTCGCTGTTATTATGGGGGCACTGTGGATATCACTGTTATTATGGGGACACTGTAGATATCACTGTTATTATGGGGCACTGTGGATATCACTGTTATTATGGGGCACTGTGGATATCGCTGTTATTATGGGGGCACTGTGGATATCACTGTTATTATGGGGGCACTGTGGATATCACTGTTATTATGGGGACACTGTAGATATCACTGTTATTATGGGGGCACTGTGGATATCACTGTTATTATGGGGCACTGTGGAGATCGCTGTTATTATGGGGGCACTGTGGATATCACTGTTATTATGGGGACACTGTAGATATCACTGTTATTATGGGGGCACTGTGGATATCGCTGTTACTATGGGGCACTGTGGATATCACTGTTATTATGGGGCACTGTGGATATCACTGTTATTATGGGGGCACTGTGGATATCACTGTTATTATGGGGGCACTGTGGAGATCGCTGTTATTATGGGGGCACTGTGGATATCACTGTTATTATGGGGACACTGTAGATATCACTGTTATTATGGGGGCACTGTGGATATCGCTGTTATTATGGGGCACTGTGGAGATCGCTGTTATTATGGGGCACTGTGGAGATCGCTGTTATTATGGGGGCAGTGGACACTCACAGCTGCCGGCGTTTGGTGCACGATAATGATGATGTTGATAGTTTTTGTCTCCGCCACTAACATCAGGATTCACAATTTCCAGCTTAGATTCCTTTTTGCGGCTGAGATACCTACTTTATTTATTTTTTTTAACTGTTTTTATTGAAAGATTCCACAAAATAAGATAACTAACATATGGACATGGCATAGAGTCAAAGTAATCCGTATATGAACGTTCACAGTGACATAGATATGACATCATGCCTTCAATAATAAAGTACACAAACATATAAAACATAACCCTCCGTATAATACATTCTACCAGGCACTGCATTTCCTAATCATCAGAGTCTTTATAAAAGTGTGTAAGCTCGTCCCCGGTCAGGTTATCATAGATCACCACTTCCAGGGTCCAGAATGGATATAGATCAGGGACTAGATCGCGAGATCGAAGAGACCATAGCGCCAGGAGCCTGGTGCGTCAAGTCTTCTGGGGACGTCCTCTGTTTCCGTTTAATAAGGTTTCATAAGGAATTACGTCATTCACTAATTTCTTCCACTGATTAATGGAAGGAGATTTCCCCCCCCCAATACTAACCGCTTTCCTAGCCATAAACAGAGCTTCCCGAAGAAATCTTCTACCATGGTGGACCCACATCTCCTCATCCACGGCGCCCAGGATGCACAACTCCGGCCTACATTCCATCGGTGTCCCCATTATCCGCTCCAGTGTATCTACGACCTCACTCCAATATCTCCGTATAATTCTACAGTTCCAGATAAGGTGGCAGAAGTCAGCCCCGGATTCCCCGCACCCGTGACAGTCATCAGTCGCCCCCATACCAAACTTATGTAGTCTACTTGGGGTCAGATAGGATTGGTGAAGAATATACAACTGTATTAACTTGTTCTTTGCGGCCGGTGACACCATCGTATGTGCCTCCAGGATATCGCTCCACTGATCGTCAGTGATAGAGGGGATTAGGTGTCACCACTTACGTTCCGCAGAAAGCTGAGTGGATGCGATTTTAGAGTTTAACAAAAAGGTATAGAGGGAGGATATCACTCCTGAGATACCTGCTTAGAAGGCATATATACCCCTTCGTACCCCTGCCTGTTGGATACGCTCCTACTGCTCACATATCTAATGCTCGGATACTCTTCTACTAAGATAATGGCTGTATCTCCGCTCTGCATCTAAGCTACGGCAGTGGTTTAGACTAGATACACATCTACAGCTTAGTTTACGTCAATCGTTGAGATACATTCCTTCAGATACGCCAGTGCAGCTTAGATACATGTGTAAAGATTAGATACATAATGTGTGATATGGGGAATCCCCCTCCCATGTCGGGCAGTCAGGATTCTGCGTCCGCCCGGGCCCCGGGCTGCTGTGTCGGCTCCGGGTGAGGCCGACGTGCGGACATTTCCCAGCTCTCTTCGCACGTCTCGTTTCCGGTTCGTCAGCTCGTAGTATGCGGACGACGCTTTCATGTCCATGTGAGAATCAAGACCTTTCTCTACCACCAATTCCCATCAACGACCAGGACAACATTCAGCGCCTGCGGGGTCTGCTGCGAATGTCCGTCTGCCACAAATCTATGTCCCCTCCACCCCTGAGGACGGCCGATCACTCACCTCGCCAGACACCAGCATGAAAATCCCAAATCTCCAGCCAGAGATCCAAAAAAGTACAAATCTGCAGAAAGTGTGCGAGCGGCGAGCTCCGGAGAGACTGCTCCTGCCGTCTCCTCACATCCTGAGCGGCACGTTCACATTTTCCTGCACAGTCCCTATAGGAAAGTAACGCTTTCAGGAGTCCATCCCCGCACCAGCCAGCCTTCCCGCCCGCAGAGGACGAGGGGTCCTGTGTGGTACAGAGGGGTCCGGCACACTCCAGCACTGGGCCCGAGCTCTGGAATCTTATCCCCCCCTTCCTTCCTCCTTCGTCGTGTTCCCTGGAGAGTAAACAAGTGATGGGAGCGCAGGGAGAGCTAATAAGAAGCATACACAGGAAGCCAAGCGCGCTCCACGTGTCCGCAGCCTGAGAACGCCACCAGATGGGGGAGGCCACGTTTATCCTGAGAACGAGCGCTGTGCTCCATCCTGGGGATCAGGACATTCCCGATATCTCACAAAATCACCCAACAAAATTTTCAGAAATGTCTTTTTATGGAGTCACTGTTTGCAATGTCCTTGTTAATGACCGTATGTGGAATGCGCTGATATAAGGGAATGTGACTGGATGGCGCCTGTCACATGACCATTCACCCACTTCCTAATGAACCCTTTATGATAACTGTCTGTTAAGGCTGCTTTCACACATCAGGTTTTTTGTTTCAGGCTAATTCCGGCTCTTCAGCCAAAAACCGCAATCGGAAACCGGAGAAACTGGATCTGGCTTTTCCCCCATTGAATAGTATTGGCGCCGGATGGCCCAGCGTTCCTTCCGGTGTGATGCAGGATCCGGCGTACAATTGATTCCTGCGTCTGGAAAAAACGTCTACTATAACGTTTTTTGTCTGCGGCGGAAAGGCCGGATCCGGCTTTTTGCGACAATGCATGTCTATGGAAGCCGGATTGCTTCACAGGAAGATCTGGCCACAATGGTGGAGAACCTATAAAAGTGGGAACTGAACCCTCTGACAAAATTGTTGTCTTCTATGGGAATCTGAGGAAGTATCAATGACAAGAAAGTATTGGAAAGATTAATGGTGCAGGAAGCCATTGGCCAGTACTGTCACGATAGGACTGGTGAGTAAACTGGGACCAGGGGCACCTTTTCTGGCCCTAGCGGGCACCCTAGCTTGCCCTGTTCCCTGGGATATCTCAGATGGCAAGGATGCCGGGGCCTCCGCCCTTGCCCTGTCTCCTAGCTGCAGCCCTGTGTCTGTCCCCCTCCCCCACCCGGGGAAGAGAGTCGCTACTGTGTACCGCATTACACCAACCCGACAGACAGGGGAACAAAGACAAGGGTAAAAGAAAATTCCACTCACACAAATTATACTCTCACAAATAACAGTTAATAGAAGAGAACAAAGGAAGCTTTCTCAAATATATAAAAGCGATAAATTTATTAGTTACAAAAAACACTCATACAAAAAAGACCAATAAAATAGACATGATACAAAAACACATGAACACGTTATCTGTAAATACCCGTGTACAGAACACAAGAGTGTAAAGAAAGACACCAGGATTAATAGAGGAGCGTACCACATAAACCATTAGCTGTACATGTTCTTAATGTGGACCATAACTAAGGTGCTACCAAGCCAAAATCTCCATGTGTAACTATGAATAAAATACTATGTCTATCACCCTCTGTGTGTCCTATGCCATATGGACACGAGTGGTGAAAGAGCTATAGACCATGCGTTATGTGCACCCTAAGGTCCTAGACACAAAAACCTTGTGGACCCTGGAAACGCTAGTGGTCCTGAAAAAACGGTTATCATATTGAACACATGGGAGGCTGGTCTCACCTGGTATGCGGACGCTCCAGCACGCACCCCATACCAGGTGAGACCAGCCTCCCATGTGTTCAATATGATAACCGTTTTTTCAGGACCACTAGCGTTTCCAGGGTCCACAAGGTTTTTGTGTCTAGGACCTTAGGGTGCACATAACGCATGGTCTATAGCTCTTTCACCACTCGTGTCCATATGGCATAGGACACACAGAGGGTGATAGACATAGTATTTTATTCATAGTTACACATGGAGATTTTGGCTTGGTAGCACCTTAGTTATGGTCCACATTAAGAACATGTACAGCTAATGGTTTATGTGGTACGCTCCTCTATTAATCCTGGTGTCTTTCTTTACACTCTTGTGTTCTGTACACGGGTATTTACAGATAACGTGTTCATGTGTTTTTGTATCATGTCTATTTTATTGGTCTTTTTTGTATGAGTGTTTTTTGTAACTAATAAATTTATCGCTTTTATATATTTGAGAAAGCTTCCTTTGTTCTCTTCTATTAACTATGATCTATAAGGAGGATGTTTATGGTTTTTTGTGACATATGGGGGTCACAATGATGTTTCTGGAAAATTGGTTAATCTCACAAATAACAGAGGTATTCTCCAGGGTGTGAAGGACGGGGGAAGTAAATAAGGCAGGTGAGGATGAGGAATTTCCAAGCCTACAAACCAAGCAACAGTAGCACTATAAACTCCTCCAGCTCTCCAGACACCAGCTCCTCACTCTTCAGGTCTATGCAGCAAGTGCTAACTCAGACAAGGATCTGGCGGATGAGGTTGTACGCCCCCCTGAGGTCCATCTTAGAGAATCATTTTGCCCAACAATTTGATTAAAGAGGTCAGGGATCAGAGGTAGCGGATACGGATCACTGACAGTGATCGCATTAAGTTCCCATAAATCCAGGCAAGGACGTAACCCCATCCTTCTTTTTGATAAAAAAGAACCCCACAGCAAGGGGAGAAAAGGATGGTCGGATATGACCCTTCTTGCCACAACAGAAACACAGTCCCTCCTTACGCCGGATTAATGCAAGTTTGCTAGTTTGTGACGCCGCACCCACCTACATGGGTTCTACAATAGAATCAGAACTGACTACGCTCAAACTTCGACCTCCCGCCCCCAAAGGCGACTTCCTATGTTTCTGGCGAAGACGGCAATCTACCCGGATTGCCAGAAATATGGCCGCCTCAAGGGAGTCAGGAGTCTGAGAGCTAATGCATCCCTTACTCTCACAGAGAGACCCTCACAGAACTGACTACAGAGGGCCAGGTCATTCCACCTAGTGTCGGTGGCCCACCACCGCAACTCGGAGCAGTATTCCTCTGCCAGAAGGTCTCCTTGCTGCAGTTGGTGCAGAGATGACTCAGCCAAGGAGACGCAATCAGGGTCATCATACACCAAGCCCAAAGCCTGAAAGAAGCCCTCTACTGTCTGGCGTGGCTGTGAGTCAGATGGGAGAGAAAATGCCCATGCTTGCAGGTCCACCTGCAGGAGCGAGCTAACAATCCCCGCCCGTTGCTCCTCTGTACCATAGGATACCGGACACAGCCGGAAATAAAGTTTACAAGCCTCATGGAACACAACAAGCTTGTTCCACCCACCAGAGAACCTGTCTGGCAGCGTGACCTTGGGCTCCACAATGGTTTGCCTGGAGGGCGAGATCCCTACACCAGATATAACAGGCTGCTGTGAAACCACCGTGCCTAAATCTGCCACCTCCAAACTGAGTTGCTGCAACTGGCCTGTCAGCGCTGTGATAGGATCCATTGTGGATCAGAAAAAAGGCTTTCGGTCTGAGTTAATGTCACGATAGGACTGGTGAATAAACTGGGACCAGGGGCACCTTTCCTGGCCCTAGCACTAGTGGGCGCCCTAGCTTGCCCTGTTCTCTGGGATACCTCAGATGGCGAGGATGCTAGGGCCTCTGCCCTTGCCCTGTCTCCTAGCTGCAGTACACCAACCCGACAGACTGGCAAATAAAGACAAGGGTAAAAGAAAAATTCCACTCACACAAATTATACTCTCACAAATAACAGAGGTATTCTCCAGGGTGTGAAGGACGGGGGAAGAAAATAAGGCAGGTAAGAATGAGGAATTTCCAAGCGTACAAACCAAGCAACAGTCGCACAATAAACTCCTCCAGGTCTCCAGACACCAGCTCCTCACTCTCCAGGTCTATCTAGCAAGTGCTAACTCAGACAAGGATCTGGCCAGAAGGCCTAGCTTTTATAGGAGAGAGGACTGGCTAACCGAGCACAGCTGAATGCAGAGATTTCCACATGGTCGATTAACCCCTGTCCTGCTGAAAGAAAACAAACACATTCAATACACTGGAGAAGTGCTTTTTCTCAGTGGTAAAGCAGGAGCCATCAGATGCTGCGGTCTGCTCTGTTGCAGTAACTCCGTGACAGGTACCATACATACTGCCCTACATGTGACCAGAAGGTGGAAAACATCTAATGTGCAGGTTTGGTGCAAAGCAAGAAATAAATACAAAGAATCAGAAAATATAAAGGAAGGACGGAAACTTTTTCTCCTCTGCTGGATCCATTTCATCATAAAACCAGATATACCTCTGGACCACCCAGGCAGAGGAGGAGCGTCCGTCCGGGCAGAGGGGTACGACTTGTTCGCAGTCTCATCCATGGAGAGATTTGTCCCCGACTTTTGGAACCTGCTGGAACGTTCCTCATTATGGCCACTCTTGTTATTGGTTCCACACATTTTAGGATTAATCCTCAGGAGTGAGCACACAGATGTCCCGTGACCTAAAGTTCCTCCATTATCTACACTACAAGCCTCAGAACAGATGAATATCCCTCCAGATATCCATCCTTCAACAGGGAGGAATACTAGATATTTGTAATTGACATGTCTTGTATCCATCCATATAAAGCTGACATGAAGTGACCCTAAGGCTCTCCAGGTCCCCAGACGTGGTGTACAGGAGGCTGACGGCGCCCTGACCTCGAGTGACCTCCACTGCCAGCAACGTGTGAAAGAAGCGAGACTTGTTACACAGCAGTGGGAATCTGCTGGGAGTTCTTTCCCATCATACGATAAAGTGACAGAAAACATGAGTGATGTGACCAACCAGAACGTCCCTGTTAGGTCCAGATATTACCAGAGTACAGGATGCCAATAGACCAGGGGTGCAGGAAGAAGCCTGAACCACAAGAGGCATCTACAAGGGTGAGAACCGGCCACAGTATGTAATGTGAAAAGGATTGACAGAGCCCAGCGGAACGTTCTATAGAAATAATCCACAACTGTCACAGAGCAGATCCTCTCCACCCATCAGGCACAGAATGTGGACTAGTCAATAAATCCAAGGCCTGTCCACGGCCATCAGAAAAGTCATCCATCTGTAGCTTATATCTATGGACAATCTATTTATCGAAAATCTCTCAGATTTTTCTTTAAGAAAAAAGATGGGGCGCAGCCCCTGATTTTGATTCTGGGAACTAAATCGTATCACTGTTCGGGATCCATATCCTCTCACATTCTGGATCTCTTCAATCAGATTGTCGGGGCTACATGGTTTTTCAAATCTTTTGCTTCTGCTTCGATTCTTACACAGCCTCATGTTACTCAAATGTTCGTTGTGAAAGTTAACGTGTTGGAGGTGGGGGTTTGGGCTGTAGTATCACAGGATTCGACTTCTAGTAAATGGCGTCTTTATGCATATTTCTCAAAAGAATTGTCATCCACTGAAAAAAGTTAGGACACTGGTAATAGGGGACTCTTAAAATAAAGTTGGCCTACGAAGAATGGCATCATTTTTTGGATTGGGCAGTTCATCCGGTCATGGTCATCACAAAAATCTTTAATATCTGGAATCGGCTAAAACGTCTAACAGCTAGACAGGCAAGATGGTCATTGTTTTTTTACCAGATTCAACATTTTTGTGACTTATAGGCTGGGGAATAAGAACATTAAGGCAGATGGTTCTCAGGGGAAGGAAGTAATCGGGAGCAGATTCCTATATTGCAGAAAGGAGAAGTTATTGTTGCTGTATAATCCAAAATGAAGAAAAAAAGTGAAAATGCACTCACCGGTCCAAATTGCAAAACAAGTCCTTTTTATTGATGCATATACAGGTATAAAGGGAGGATGTGGAATAGAAGGACGACGGCCGTTTCGCGCTGTTGCGCTTCAACGCGTCCTCCCTTTATACCTGTATATGCATCAATAAAAGGACTTGTTTTGCAATTTGGACCGGTGAGTGCATTTTCACTTTTTTTCTTTATTTTGGATTATTATGCACTGAGAGACTTTGCACCCGTGCGTCCACCTGAAGGCTTTCCAGGCGCAGCGGCTTGATCAACGTGGAGGTTTGAGAAGCATTCAATAGCAGTGCCATGTGTTTCTCTCTGCAATTTGTACAATTGTTGCTGTATGTCCTGATCTGGATAGGGAGGTCTTAGAGGCTCAGGAGGACGCCCCTGCTGCCTGTCCTTCAGGTAAACAGTTTATTCCTGTGAATCTCAGTCTTAGAATCTTGACTGAATATCATGATTCGGTCGTGGCTGGACATCCTGGTTTTTGGTGGTCTGGGGTGCACCAGGATTTTCGGGAGTACGTAGCTGCCTGTAATACTTGTGTGCATTCTAAAACCCCACACTCTCGTCCATCCGGGGCTCCTCTACCTTTGGTGATTCTCTGTAGACCATGGACTAATTTGTTTGTAAATCTCATCACTGATCCGCCCTTGTCAACAAGTAACACAGGAATACTGGTAGTTGTGGATAAATTCAGCAAAATAGCTCATTTCATTGGCACAAATTTATTAAGGAGATCGTGAAATTGCATGGGATTCCTACTGATAATGTTTCCGACCAGGGGGTTTAATTTAGATCTAAATTTTGGAAAGCATTTTGATCTCATTTAGGGATTCATCTTTATTTTTCATCCACAATCTTATGGGCAAATTGAGCGAGTTAACCAAAATCTTGAGACGTATCTTAGGTGCTTTGTGTCTGAGAATCAGGAGGGTTGGGTTTCACATTTACTTCTTGTGGCGTTTGCTGTAAATAATCAACTGGCAAGTCTCCATTTTTCAGGCATTTGGGTTTCATTCTCAGATTTGCGCTCTCAATAGTAACCGTTCTTCTGGGCTACCTGAGGAAGAATGGTTTTCCTCATCTATTACATCGGTATGGCGAGGTGTTCTTAATAAGGAGGATAGGGTCCAGGGTCTGGATGATCGGAGCCACTAGCTGGATCGGGACCTGTGTGTGGGTGATTTGGTGTGGTTATACTCAGAGTATTAAATTTAAGGTTCCTTCTTGGAAACTAGGACCCAGGTTCATTGGTCCCTATAAGATTGTTGCCATCATCAAGCCGTGGCATTTCGCCTTCCCCACCATCTACTTTTAAGATCCAGAATGTATTTCACTGTTCTCTTCTCACAAAATATGCGGCCTCCTTGGTACCATCCCTACCGCCACATTCCCGTTATGGAATTCCAGATGGCTAAAATTGTTGATTCTCGCTTGATCGCAGCGTCTGGTGACACATACACCTGCAGTAGAACAACTTCACCGTCCTATTAGCAGTTCTGGCTTTCTTTCCTCTGGTGCTGCAAGGCATAAACTGCTTAAATGGACTCTTGGGAGTTCTGGGTCTTGGGTTGTATCAGCTACTCTGAGTTTGTTACTCCCAGCAGGTATAAGAACCGTCCTCCTTGCTTCTGACCTTGCCAGTGATAGTTCATTCTGCCTGGTTTAGTGTTGGAGGAGTAGTTTGTGTTTGGAGGTGGCGGTTGGTGAGTTGGATTAGGTGCTTATCCTTAGCCTCACCAATTTGGTTTCTCCTACCTATCCCTGGCCTGTGTTCCACTCTGTTTTGTGAGTGTATTTGTATGATTGTAGTTTTCTTTTATCCCTGTCTGTCTAGTTAGTGTAGCCCTATACACCTTGGCCCCACACCTCCCTGGATGGGGGGGGGGGAACAGATAAGGGCTAAGATAGGAGCATAGCAAGCTTTGTGACCCTGGTGTCTCCACCTTCCGCTGTAATCCGGAGGACAGGGATAGACTAGGGTACCCCCTAGTTCAAGGGATCAGGTAAGAGCCCACAGCATGACAGTATGGGGGCATCTCATCCATAAATGGGGTCACTCACAATGTGTGGGGTCTTTTGAACCATGGAGGGGGCTCAACTACAACTATTTCCAAGAACATGGCCTTGTATAACACCTGCACTGGGATTATTGTGCGCAGAGACTGCTGCACCTGGTGACAAGCAAACATTCAGAGCAGCAGACATGAATGCTGCACTGCCCCGGACTACATCTCCCAGCAGCATGTGCTCCTCTTTACATCCTGCAAGAGAAGGAGTAACAGAGAAAGAGAACGATTTGCTGGGCATGTTGGAGATCCTCCAATACAGACTGGGGAGAGCAGAGAACAGAGGCGCAGAGCGAGGGCCGACAGCTCCGCAGCTCAGTGTGTGAGGAGGAAAAGAGATAACATGACTGGTCTGCAGATTATCAGGACATGTCCACCTCTGCCTCATGTACCCCAGAGAAGGATCCGGCCTGCATTCTATGTTCTCCTCAATGGCAGACTGCTATTACTCTGGAGAGCAGATACAGAGCTGACAGCTCCGCAGCTCAGTGTGTGAGGAGAAGACATACAACTCCTGCAGAATGGAGCTTATCAGGAGATGTCCCCCTCTGCCTCATGTACCCCAGAGAAGGATCCGGCCTGCATTCTGTGTGCTCCTCAATGGCAGACTGCTATTACTCTGGAGAGCAGATACAGAGCAGAGAGCTCCGCAGTTCAGTGTGTGGAGAAGATATACAACTCCTGCAGAAAGGCTAGCTTATCAGGAGATGTCCACTGCCTCCTGGTCTACGGTTACCAGATATCTGAGCTCTGCAGCCACTAAGCTGGAGACCAGTGTGATCAGAGAGTTGCTGCATCAAGGAGAGAATACATCCTACTGGTACTTGTGGTTCCACTACTAAGGAATCTGTAAGAGAACTGTTGTTGAGGGGATATTGCTGGGAATTGTGGTACTAATCCTAAGATGTCCATGAGAGAACTGTTACTGAAGGGATTCTGCTGTGATTGTGACATTAAAGTGCACCGACGGTTCCTATACATGCGCCAACACTGGACTGTGTTACTTCCACTACTGCAGCCATTTATGGTTGATATGTCATTGGACGGAGTGTGTGTTTGTGGTGTCATCCTTTACTGTGGGCCAGCAGCACAGGTAGGATTACATATCTGGTGTTGTGTAGCATCACGTGTCTCCTGCCCCCAGCCTTTTACACCATTTATCTCCCGTACAATTAACCTGTTGAGTTTTCTTCATCTTCTCTCTTGTGAGTATAGCTCATAGATAAGGGTTTCCTGAGTAGCCCCCAGAAGAAAAAGACCCTCCTGCATTCCCCAACTCTCCCCGCATGATAGATTCAGGTGGAGGCACTGCGCCATAGTAAGGTGGCAACTACCGGTGTTACATATGAATAAAGAATGGGATCTTATCCTCCACTAAGAACAACTTCTCCCATCATCCAGGACAATGTGGTGATGATGTCTATTCCCCATTATGAGATGGTCACAAGACAAAAGTGAGAACTAAGTGACTTTGGGGAAAATAAACAAGATTTTCGGTCCAGGAAACACCCCAGACCTTATCCCATTGAGAACCTGCGGTCTGTCCTCAAAAAGCGACAAACTAAACCCAGAACTTGTGATAACTCCGAGCTCTGATGAGACAAGAATGGATGGCCATCAGTCAGGACCTGCCCAGGAGCCAATATTCAAAGCAAGGGCCGAAGTGTGGAGAATAATGGGCAGAAGTGTGAAGAATAAGTGGCAGGAGTCTGGGGAATAATGGGCAGAAGTGTGAAGAATAAGTGGCAGGAGTCTGGGGAATAATGGGCAGAAGTGTGGAGAATAAGGGGCAGGAGTGCGGAGAATCAGGGGCAGGAGTGCGGAGAATCAGGGGCAGGAGTGCGGAGTATAAGGGGCAGGAGTGCGGAGTATAAGGGGCAGGAGTGCGGAGTATAAGGGGCAGGAGTGCGGAGAATAAGGGGCAGGAGTGCGGAGTATAAGGGGCAGGAGTGCGGAGTATAAGGGGCAGGAGTGCGGAGAATAAGGGGCAGGAGTGCGGAGTATAAGGGGCAGGAGTGCGGAGTATAAGGGGCAGGAGTGCGGAGAATAAGGGGCAGGAGTGCGGAGTATAAGGGGCAGGAGTGCGGAGTATAAGGGGCAGGAGTGCGGAGTATAAGGGGCAGGAGTGCGGAGAATAAGGGGCAGGAGTGCGGAGTATAAGGGGCAGGAGTGCGGAGAATAAGGGGCAGAAGTGCGGAGAATAAGGGGCAGGAGTGCGGAGTATAAGGGGCAGGAGTGCGGAGTATAAGGGGCAGGAGTGCGGAGAATAAGGGGCAGGAGTGCGGAGTATAAGGGGCAGGAGTGCGGAGTATAAGGGGCAGGAGTGCGGAGTATAAGGGGCAGGAGTGCGGAGAATAAGGGGCAGGAGTGCGGAGTATAAGGGGCAGGAGTGCGGAGAATAAGGGGCAGGAGTGCGGAGAATAAGGGGCAGGAGTGTGGAGAATAAGTGGCAGGAGTCTGGGGAATAATGGGCAGAAGTGTGGAGAATAAGGGGCAGAAGTGCGGAGAATAAGGGGCAGAAGTGTGGAGAATAATGGGCAGAAGTGTGGAGAATAAGGGGCAGAAGTGTGGAGAATAAGGGGCAGGAGTGAGGAGTATAAGGGGCAGGAGTGCGGAGAATCAGGGGCAGAAGTGCGGAGAATAAGGGGCAGGAGTGCGGAGTATAAGGGGCAGGAGTGCGGAGTATAAGGGGCAGGAGTGCGGAGAATAAGGGGCAGGAGTGCGGAGTATAAGGGGCAGGAGTGCGGAGTATAAGGGGCAGGAGTGCGGAGAATAAGGGGCAGGAGTGCGGAGTATAAGGGGCAGGAGTGCGGAGAATAAGGGGCAGGAGTGCGGAGAATAAGGGGCAGGAGTGCGGAGAATAAAGGGCAGGAGTGCGGAGAATAAGGGGCAGGAGTGCGGAGAATAAGGGGCCGAAGTGCGGAGAATAAGGGGCAGGAGTGCAGAGTATAAGGGGCAGGAGTGCGGAGTATAAGGGGCAGGAGTGCGGAGAATAAGGGGCAGGAGTGCGGAGAATCAGGGGCAGGAGTGCGGAGAATCAGGGGCAGAAGTGCGGAGAATAAGGGGCAGGAGTGCGGAGTATAAGGGGCAGGAGTGCGGAGTATAAGGGGCAGGAGTGCGGAGAATAAGGGGCAGGAGTGCGGAGAATAAGGGGCAGGAGTGCGGAGAATAAGGGGCAGGAGTGCAGAGAATAAGGGGCAGGAGTGCGGAGAATAAGGGGCAGGAGTGCGGAGAATAAGGGGCAGGAGTGCGGAGTATAAGGGGCAGGAGTGCGGAGAATAAGGGGCAGGAGTGCGGAGTATAAGGGGCAGGAGTGCGGAGAATAAGGGGCAGGAGTGCGGAGAATAAGGGGCAGGAGTGCGGAGAATAAGGGGCAGGAGTGCGGAGAATAAGGGGCAGGAGTGCGGAGAATAAGGGGCAGGAGTGCGGAGTATAAGGGGCAGGAGTGCGGAGAATAAGGGGCAGGAGTGCGGAGTATAAGGGGCAGGAGTGCGGAGAATAAGGGGCAGGAGTGCGGAGAATAAGGGGCAGGAGTGCGGAGAATAAGGGGCAGGAGACAACATGTAACAATGGGATGTTTATAATTGTCCGTCAGTAACCATGGAAACAGCGACTAAAACAGCTAAGAACACCGCCACACACAGTTTGGTTTTCACATTGTGCCGCTTCAGTCTCAGCCGGTTTGGCCATGACTTGTACACTCTGTATACAGGGATGAGTGCTGCAGTATACAGCAGGGTGAGTGATATTCTGCGGTTCGGTCGTTTTCGGTGCCGATTTCTCACAGATGGCTCAGATTACACCTCACACAATGATTTTCAGTTCTCACCATAACATTTTTCTCGTAGCCATCATTGGGGACACAGGAACCAAGGGTTAATCTGCTGCCACCTGCAGGCGGACCCTCAGAATACATCTTAGAGGAAATGTTGCCTCTTCCTCGGTAGGCGACATCGGGCAGCCGACACCCAACTACATGAAGTTTGCGGTATAAGATGCGTTCTCAGTGTCAGCCTCTGGGGGGCAGCATATTAACCCTTGGTTCTGTGTCCTCCAATGAAGCAACCGAGAAAATTCATTAATATACTACGGATGAAATCAACTTGTTTAAAGGAGACGTTCACCTTAAAGGGGTTTTCCTGGTTCTTTGATTTATACAGAATGAAAACCACTCAATTAAATAGTCAGCATTACTCCCAGGAGCTGCGGCTCCAGGTCTCCGCTGAGTCCCCCGCGCCTTTGTTCACCACAGCCAACCACTAGGATCAGCAATAATGCCAACAAACATGGCATGAGACCACATAGCTTAGTGATTGGCTGCAGCGGTCATCTGATTTAGTTCTGACATCTGAAGCCAAGTCAATGACAACTTGGGCAGCAGCGGAGCGGCAGCACTGGGTAAGTAATCCTGGCAGAGAGATCTTTAAAATATCGGAATTAAATTTAAAAAAAGTGAAAATATAAAATGTATACATCTCTTAAGGAGGTCTATGTGTTTCCATGGTAACAGACACCCATTATAATGCAATACTGGTGTCGCTATTAATGGGGCACGGCTTGGCACTGCTGGTGGGGAGGTGAGAAACAAGGAATCCTCCGTCACATATCTATTACACGGCTCTACAAAAAACCAAAAAAAAAAAAACATTCTTGTCAGGTGCCAAGGTTTTTTGAAAGGACTTCAAGTATTTTTCTGAATTCAATAAAACCATGACTTTTGCTGAATTGGTTCCCCAAAGTGACCCGTGTGTGATAACAGATGCAATCGCTTCTGGCCGCTGACTCTTCAGTGTCTTAGGTAAGGAGATGAAATAATTATTCTGTATTTCACTGTGTAGCTTAAAATGATAGCTAGAAATTTACTGGAATTAACTATGAAATATCTCAGAAATCAGAGGACTAGAGGAACAGAGAACCAAAGAACTAGAGAGCCAAATGTCGACAGGACTAGAGAACCAGAGGACTAAAGGACTAGAGAACCAGATGTCAAAAGAACTAGAGAACCAAAGGACCAAAGGACTAAAGAACCAGATGTCAAAAGGACTAGAGAAACAGAGGACTAAAGAACTAGAGAGCCAGATGTCAACAGGACTAGAGAACCAGAGGACTAAAGGACTAGAGAACCAGAGGACTAAAGGACTAGAGAACCAGATGTCAAAAGAACTAGAGAACCAAAGGACCAAAGGACTAAAGAACCAGATGTCAAAAGGACTAGAGAAACAGAGGACTAAAGAACTAGAGAGCCAGATGTCAACAGGACTAGAGAACCAGAGGACTAAAGGACTAGAGAACCAGAGGACCAAAGAACTAGAGAACCAGATGTCAAAAGGACTAGAGAACCAGAGGACTAAAGGACTAGAGAACCAGAGGACTAGAGAACCAGAGGACTAAAGGACTAGAGAACCAGAGGACCAAAGAACTAGAGAACCAGATGTCAAAAGGACTAGAGAACCAGAGGACTAAAGGACTAGAGAACCAGATGTCAAAAGGACTAGAGAACCAGATGTCAAAAGGACTAGAGAACCAGAGGACTAAAGGACTAGAGAACCAGATGTCAAAAGGACTAGAGAACCAGAGGACTAGAGAACCAGATGTCAAAAGGACTAGAGAACCAGAGGACCAAGAACTAGAGAACCAGATGTCAAAAGGACTAGAGAACCAGAGTACAAAATTACTAGAGAACCAGAGGACTAAAGGACTAGACTGAATCAGATGTCAAAAGCACTAGAGAACCAGAGGACCAGAGGACTAAAGGACTAGAGAACCAGATGTCAAAAGGACTATAGAACCAGAGGACTAGAGAACTAGAGAACCAGAGTACAAAAGGACCAGAGAACCAGAGGACCAAAGAACTAGAGAACCAGATGTCAAAAGGACTAGAGAACCAGAGGATTAAAGGACTAGAGAACCAGATGTCAAAAGGACCAGAGAACCAGAGGACTAAAGGACTAGAGAACCAGAGGACTAAAGGACTAGAGAACCAGAGGACCAAGAACCAATAACTAGAGAACCAGATATCAAAAGGACTAGAGAACCAGAGGACTAAAGGACTAGAGAACCAGAGGACCAAAGAACTAGAGAACTAGATGTCAAAAGGACTAGAGAATCAGATGACTAAAGGACTAGAGAACCAGAGTACAAAAGGACTAGAGAACCAGATGTCAAAAGGACTAGAGAACCAGAGGATTAAAGGACTAGAGAACCAGATGTCAAAAGGACCAGAGAACCAGAGGACTAAAGGACTAGAGAACCAGAGGACTAAAGGACTAGAGAACCAGAGGACCAAGAACCAATAACTAGAGAACCAGATATCAAAAGGACTAGAGAACCAGAGGACTAAAGGACTAGAGAACCAGAGGACCAAAGAACTAGAGAACTAGATGTCAAAAGGACTAGAGAATCAGATGACTAAAGGACTAGAGAACCAGAGTACAAATGGACTAGAGAACCAGATGTCAAAAGGACTAGAGAACCAGAGGACCAGAGGACTAGAGAACCAGATGTCAAAAGAACTAGAGAACCAAAGGACCAAAGGACTAAAGAATCAGATGTCAAAAGGATTAGAGAACCAGAGGACCAAAGAACTAGAGAACCAGAGGACCAAAGGACTAAAGAACCAGATGTCAAAAGGACTAGAGAACCAGAGGACCAAAGAACTAGAGAACCAGATGTCAAAAGGACTAGAGAACCAGATGTCAAAAGGACTAGAGAACCAGAGTACAAAAGGACTAGAGAACCAGAGGACTAAAGGACTAGACTGAATCAGATGTCAAAAGCACTAGAGAACCAGAGGACCAGAGGACTAAAGGACTAGAGAACCAGAGGACTAAACGACTAGAGAACCAGATGTCAAAAGGACCAGAGAACCAGAGGACTAAAGGACTAGAGGACCAGAGGACCAAAGGACTAGAGAACCAGATGTCAAAAGGACTAGAGAACCAGAGGATCAGAGAACCAAAGGACTAGAGAACCAGATATAAAAAGGACTACACTGTGTTCCAAATTATTATGCAAATTGTATTTAAGTGTCATAAAGATTTAATTATTTTGTTTTTCAAATAAACTCATGGATGGTAATGTGTCTCAGGGCTCAATGGATCACTGAAATCAACCTTAAACACATGTGATAATTAGTTTTCCAGGTGATTTTAATTAAAGGAAAACTACTTGAAAATGATGTTCCACATTATTAAGCAGGCCACAGATTTCAAGCACTATGGGAAAGAAAAAGGATCTCTCTGCTGCCGAAAAACATCAAATAGTGCAATGCCACAAGAAATGAAAACATTAGATATTTCCTGAAAACTTAAGAGTGATCATCATACTGTGAAGAGATTTGTGGCTGAATCTGAACACAGACAGTTCATGCAGATAAAGGCATAATGAGGAAGGTTTCTGCTAGACAAATTCATTGGATTAAGAGAGCAGCTGCCAAAATACCATAACAAAGCAGCAAACAGTTATTTGAAGCTGCTGGTGCCTCTGGAGTCCCTCGAACCTCAAGGTGTAGGATCCTTCAAAGGTTTGCTGTGGTGCATAAACCTACTATTTGGCCACCCCTAAACAGTGTTCACAAGCAGAAACAGTTGCACTGGGTCCAGACATACATGAAGACTAATTTTCAAAAAGTCTTGTTTACTGAAGAGTGTCGAGCAACCCTGGATGGTCCAGATGAATGAAGTAGTGGATGGTTGGTGGATGGCCACCATGTCCCAACAAGGCTGCGACATCAGCAAGGAGGTGGAAGAACCATGTTTGGGCCGGAATCATGGGGAAACAGCTGGTAGGGCCCTTTAAGGTTCCTGAAGGTGTGAAAATGACCTCTGCATATATAGAGTTTCTGACTGACAACTTTCTTCATGCTGACAATGCCCCATCTCATGCTGCAAAGAATCCCTCTGAGTCATTGGCTGCTATGGGCATAAAAGGAGATAAACTCATGGTGTGGCCACCATCTTCCCCTGACATCAACCCTATAGAGAACCTTTGGAGGATCATCAAGCCAAAGATCTATGAGGGTGGGAGGCCGTTCACATCAAAACAGCAGCTCTGGAGGCAAAGAAATACAAGCAGAAACTCTCCAAAAACTCACAAGTTCAATGGAGGCAAGAATTGTTAAGGCGATATCAAAGAAGGGTCCTATGTTACCATGTAACTTGGCCTGTTAGGAGGTCTTGGAGTTAAAGTTTTTTGTTCAGTGAATGTGACCTCCTGATGCTGCAAATTCCACAAATGAGCATTTTCAGTTCTTTATATCAAACTAGATGGTGGCCCGATTCTAACGCATCAGGTATTCTAGAATATGTATGTAGTTTATTTATGAAGATTTAAGAATAATTCAATGAATACAAAGGATTCGGCCAGCCGGGCGCGACCAATCAGTGAAGCCAGAGCCGGCTCCAGGTTTTTGAGGGCCCCGGGTGAAAGAGTCTTAGTGGGGCCCCACTTTAACACATACCACGATTCATAATGCACAGATACAGCAGAGAAATATAGCATACGTAGCATATAACACAGCCCACATAGTATATTACACAGCCAACGTAGCATATAGCACAGCCAAGTAGTATATAACACAGCCCACGTAGCATATAGCACAGCCCACGTAGTATATAGAACAGCCACGTAGCATATAGCACAGCCACGTAGCATATAACACAGCCCACGTAGTATATAACAGCCAACGTAGCATATAGCACAGCCAACATAGCATATAGCACAGCCACGTAGTATATAACAGCCCACGTAGCATATAGCACAGCCCTCGTAGTATATAGCACAGCCCACGTAGCATAACACAGCCCACATAGTATATAACATAGCCCACATAGCATATAGCACAGCCACGTAGCATATAGCACAGCCACGTAGCATATAGCACAGCCCACGTAGTATATACCACAGCCCCATAGCATATAACACAGCCCACGTAGCATATAACAAAGCCCACGTAGCATAGCACAGCCACGTAGTATATAGCACAGCCCACGTAGTATATAGCACAGCCCACGTAGTATATAACACAGCCCACGTAGCATATAGCACAGCCACGTAGCATATAGCACAGCCACGTAGCATATAGCACAGCCCACGTAGTATATAGCACAGCCCCGTAGCATATAACACAGCCCACATAGCATATAACATAGCCCACATAGCATAGCACAGCCACGTAGTATATAGCACAGCCCACGTAGTATATAGCACAGCCCACGTAGTATATAGCACAGCCAACGTGGTATATAGCACAGCCAACGTGGTATATAGCACAGCCAACGTGGTATATAGCACAGCCCACGTAGTGTATAACACAACCCATGTAGTATATAACACAGCCCACGTAGTATATAACACAGCCCACATAGTATATAGCAGTGTGGGCACCATATCCCTGTTAAAAAAAAGAATTAAAATAAAAAATACTTATATACTCACCTTCTGGCGGCCCCCGGATCCAGCCCAGGCCTTTAGCAATGCTCCCGCCAGGTCCGTTCCCAGTGATGCTTTGCGGCAATAACCCGTGATGATGTAGCGGTCTTCGCGAGACCACTACGTCATCTGGGGTCCTTACCGCAAAGCATCACTGGGACCGGAGCATTGTAAGGAGGGGGAAAAGCTGCCGGGGACGCCGGAAGGTGAGAATATCACGATTTTTTTTTAATTATTATTATTATTTTTAACATTATATGTATGCAGCATCAAGAGTAAAAAGTTGGTCACACTTGTCAAAAGCGGTGATGGACCCGGAAATGCTGCAGGCAGTGTTTCCGGGTCCGTCATAGAATGATGGCACATCGCTAGCGCATGCCCAGTATGGCATGCGTTGGCGATGCGCCCAGTAACAGTGTTAATGGTAGAGTTAACTGACTGCTAAAAAGCTATGTGGGCGCTGACTGGAGGGGAGTATGGAGGGGCCAATTCACGGCCGGATTGTGCCTGTCGCTGATTGGTCGTGCCCAGCCGGATTTCTGTGACAGACAAACAGACGGAAGTGGACCTTAGACGATTATATATATATATATATATATATATATATATATATATATATATATATATATACCGTAGATGTTTAGAAATTCTACTGTGCCTAATAATTTGGAACAGTGCATTGTGGGGTTTTATTCATTGTGGAGATTATACTGTTATCATTGGGAGGTTTCTTCAATAAAATTCGATGTATACTCTAACGGGTGATGACTTTTATTAGACTGACTGTCATTTGCACCGACCATTTAGGAAAATCAGAGAAAAATGTCATTTGCATAACAATTTGGAACATGGTGTAGAGGACCAGAGAACCAAAGGACTAGATAATCAGACGATTAGAGAATTAGAGAACCAGAGAACTGGAGAATCAGTGGGCCTGAGAATCATAGGACCAGAGGACCAGAGGAGAAGAGAATCAGAGAACCGGAGGACCAGAGGAGAAGTGAATCAGAGAACCGGAGGACCAGAGGACCAGAAAACCGGAGGACCAGAGAACCGGAGGACCAGAGAACCGGAGGACCAGAGAACCGGAGGACCAGAGAATCGGAGGACCAGAGAATCAGAGGACCAGAGAATCAGAGGACCAGAGAACCAGAGGACCAGAGAACCAGAGGACCAGAGAATCATAGGACCAGAGAACCAGAGGAGAAGAGAATCAGAGAACCAGAGGAGAAGAGAATCAGAGAACCGGAGGACCAGAGGAGAAGTTAATCAGAGAACCAGAGAATCAGAGAATCGGAGGACCAGAAAACCGGAGGACCAGAGAACCGGAGGACCAGAGAACCGGAGGACCAGAGGACCAGAGAACCGGAGGACCAGAGAACCAGAGGACCAGAGAACCAGAGAACCGGAGAACCAGAGAATCGGAGGACCAGAGAATCGGAGGACCAGAGAACCGGAGGACCAGAGAACCGGAGGACCAGAGAATCAGAGGACCAGAGAATCAGAGGACCAGAGAATCAGAGGACCAGAGAACCAGAGAATCAGAGGACCAGAGAATCAGAGGACCAGAGAATCAGAGGACCAGAAAATCAGAGGACCAGAAAATCAGAGGACCAGAAAATCAGAGGACCAGAGAATCAGAGGACCAGAGAATCAGAGGACCAGAGAATCAGAGGACCAGAGAAACAGAGGACCAGAGAATAAGAGGACTAGAGAATCAGAGAATCAGAGGACCAGAGAATCCGAGGACCAGAGAATCCGAGGACCAGAGAATCCGAGGACCAGAGAATCAGAGGACCAGAGAATCAGAGGACCAGAGAATCAGAGGACCATAAAATCAGAGGACCAGAGAATCAGAAGACCAGAGAATCAGAGAACCAGAGAATCAGAGGACCAGAGAACCAGAGAATCCGAGGACCAGAGAATCCGAGGACCAGAGAATCCGAGTACCAGAGAATCCGAGGACCAGAGAATCCAAGGACCAGAGAATGGGAGACCCAGAGGACTGGAGAACCAGAGCATTAAATCTAAGCTGTATTGTTACTCAAACTGTAGTTACAAAAATGAAGGTAGAGAATAGATAAATGGTATATAGATGATAGGTACTAGATGATAGATATTATAGTAAAGAACCTGACCAGCACATCCTTAGTGTGAACAGGTGCAAGCTGCAATGACTGCATTATATATAAAGAGAAAACACGGCAGCACTTTATAAGGGCCACGATATATGAAAACACTGGAAGCATTACATCTAAGCTGTATTGTTACTCAATAAACTGTACTCACAAAAAATTAAGGTTCTTAGCGCATAAATTAGTCAATTCAAGTGTGCCCATCAACCATGACAAAGTGACACTTGTCTGATGAGTCCTATGCTACTGGATATGCCACTGTCATATCCTACTAAACATACCACTTTCGGGGGCTATGAACCTACAGGTTAAATGGGCAAGTAGGACCATCAGAGAAGTGTCTGCTTGTCGTGGTTGATGGGGACACATGAATTTACTAATTTATGCGCTCAGGACCTTCATTTTTTGTGAGTACATTTTATTGGTGACAATACAGCCTAGATGTAATGCTTCCAGTGTCTTCATATATCGTGGCCCTTACAGGGGCTGCCGTGTTTTCTTTTTGTATATAATGCAGTCAGTGCAGCTTGCACCTGTTCACACTAAGGATGTGCTGGTCAGGACTTTCACTCTACGATGTTACCTACCTAATGATGGACATTGCCCCCCGCCTCTCCGGATGAGGCTTCTGTATTCAGATAGCGGCCCCCGCTTCTTACAGGCCAGTGTCCTATTACTGTGCCACATTCACACAACCCCGGACACAGGGGCCCCGCCTGATGGCTGTGATGATTGATAGCTCTGACCTCTGCTCCTGTTTTTCAGGCCATTATGGGAGGATGGAACTACAACTCCCTTCATGTCCTCTCCTGCTGAGTGACCCTGATCCCGGCCCATGAGACCTCTGCTCAGCATTTCCTGCAGGTAGGGGGCAGACAGAAGTGATGATGAGCTCCTCTTCCCTTCTACATGGACCGGTCTCCCTCAGTGATACTCTGGATCTACCCGACAAGCGGCTACACAGTACCACAGCCCGTCGGTTACACTGTACCACAGCCCATCTGTTACACTGTACCACAGCCCGTCAGTTACACTGAACCACAGCCCATCGGTTACACTGTACCACAGCCCATCTGTTACACTGTACCACAGCCCGTCGGTTACACAGTACCACAGCCCGTCGGTTACACTGTACCACAGCCCGTCGGTTACACAGTACCACAGCCCATCGGTTACACTGTACCACAGCCCATCTGTTACACTGTACCACAGCCCATCTGTTACACTGTACCACAGCCCGTCAGTTACACTGAACCACAGCCCATCGGTTACACTGTACCACAGCCCATCTGTTACACTGTACCACAGCCCATCTGTTACACTGTACCACAGCCCGTCGGTTACACTGTACCACAGCCCGTCGGTTACACTGTACCACTGCCCATCTGTTACACTGTACCACAGCCCGTCGGTTACACTGTACCACAGCCCATCTGTTACACTGTACCACAGCCCGTCGGTTACACTGTACCACAGCCCATCGGTTACACTGTACCACAGCCCATCTGTTACACTGTACCACAGCCCGTCAGTTACACTGTACCACAGCCCATCTGTTACACTGTACCACAGCCCGTCTATTACACTGTACCACAGCCCATCGGCTACACTGTACCACAGCCCGTCGGCTACACTGTACCACAGCCCGTCAGCTACACTGAACCACAGCCCATCTGTTACACTGTATCACAGCCCATCTGTTACACTGTACCACAGCCCGTCAGCTACACTGAACCACAGCCCATCTGTTACACTGTATCACAGCCCATCTGTTACACTGTACCACAGCCCGTCAGCTACACTGAACCACAGCCCGTCGGCTACACTGTTCCCTGCCCGTCGGTTACACTGTACCACAGCCCATCTGTTACACTGTACCACAGCCCGTCAGCTACACTGAACCACAGCCCGTCGGCTACACTGTTCCCTGCCCGTCGGTTACACTGTACCACAGCCCATCGGTTACACTGTACCACAGCCCGTCGGTTACACTGTACCACAGCCCGTCGGCTACACTGTACCACAGCCCATCTGTTACACTGTACCACTGCCCATCTGTTACACTGTACCACTGCCCATCGGTTACACTGTACCACAGCCCATCTGTTACACTGTACCACTGCCCATCTGTTACACTGTACCACAGCCCGTCGGTTACACTGTACCACAGCCCGTCGGCTACACTGTACCACTGCCCATCGGTTACACTGTACCACAGCCCGTCGGTTACACTGTACCACTGCCCGTCTGTTACACTGTACCACAGTTCGTCGGTTACACTGTACCACAGCCCGTCGGCTACACTGTACCACAGCCCGTCGGTTACACTGTACCACAGCCCACCTGTTACACTGTACTACAGCCCATCTATTACACTGTACCACAGCCCATCTGTTACACTGTACCACAGCCCATCTATTACACTGTACCACTGCCCATCTATTACACTGTACCACAGCCCATCGGCTACACTGTACCACAGCCCGTCGGCTACACTGTACCACAGCCCGTCAGCTACACTGAACCACAGCCCGTCGGCTACACTGTTCCCTGCCCATCGGTTACACTGTACCACAGCCCATCTGTTACACTGTACCACTGCCCATCGGTTACACTGTACCACAGCCCATCTGTTACACTGTACCACTGCCCATCTGTTACACTGTACCACAGCCCGTCGGTTACACTGTACCACAGCCCGTCGGCTACACTGTACCACTGCCCATCGGTTACACTGTACCACAGCCCGTCGGTTACACTGTACCACAGCCCACCTGTTACACTGTACTACAGCCCATCGGTTACACTGTACCACAGCCCATCTATTACACTGTACCACAGCCCATCGGCTACACTGTACCACAGCCCGTCGGTTACACTGTACCACAGCCCGTCGGCTACACTGTACCACAGCCCATCTGTTACACTGTACCACAGCCCGTCGGCTACACTGTACCACAGCCCGACGGTTACACTGTACCACAGCCCGTCGGTTACACTGTACCACAACCCATCTGTTACACTGTACCACAGCCCGTCGGCTACACTGTACCACAGCCCAAGGATTACATTGTATCCCATGAAGTCACCAGTGGGGGGAGGGGTATACAGGTCCTTCTCAAAAAATTAGCATATAGTGTAAAATTTCATTATTTACCATAATGTAATGATTACAATTAAACTTTCATATATTATAGATTCATTATCCACCAACTGAAATTTGTCAGGTCTTTTATTGTTTTAATACTGATGATTTTGGCCTACAACTTAACCCAAAAAACCTGTCTCAATAAATTAGCATATTTCACCCGTCCAATCAAATAAAAGTGTTTTTTTAATAACAAACAAAAAAACCATCAAAAAATAATGTTCAGTTATGCACTCAATACTTGGTCGGGAATCCTTTGGCAGAAATGACTGCTTCAATGCGGCGTGGCATGGAGGCAATCAGCCTGTGACACTGCTGAGATGTTATGGAGGCCCAGGATGCTTCAATAGCGGCCTTAAGCTCATCCAGAGTGTTGGGTCTTGCGTCTCTCAACTTTCTCTTCACAATATCCCACAGATTCTCTATGGGGTTCAGGTCAGGAGAGTTGGCAGGCCAATTGAGCACAGTAATACCATGGTCAGTAAACCATTTACCAGTGGTTTTGGCACTGTGAGCAGGTGCCAGGTCGTGCTGAAAAATGAAATCTTCATCTCCATAAAGCATTTCAGCCGATGGAAGCATGAAGTGCTCCAAAATCTCCTGATAGCTAGCTGCATTGACCCTGCCCTTGATGAAACACAGTGGACCAACACCAGCAGCTGACATGGCACCCCACACCATCACTGACTGTGGGTACTTGACACTGGACTTCAGGCATTTTGGCATTTCCTTCTCCCCAGTCTTCCTCCAGACTCTGGCACCTTGATTTCCGAATGACATGCAAAATTTGCTTTCATCAGAAAAAAGTACTTGGGACCACTTAGCAACAGTCCAGTGCTGCTTCTCTGTAGCCCAGGTCAGGCGCTTCTGCCGCTGTTTACCTGGGGAATGCGGCACCTGTAGCCCATTTCCTGCACACGCCTGTGCACGGTGGCTCTGGATGTTTCCACACCAGACTCAGTCCACTGCTTCCTCAGGTTCCCCAAGGTCTGGAATCGGTCCTTCTCCACAATCTTCCTCAGGGTCCGGTCACCTCTTCTCGTTGTACAGCGTTTTCTGCCACATTGTTTCCTTCCAACAGACTTACCATTGAGGTGCCTTGATACAGCACTCTGGGAACAGCCTATTTGTTGAGAAATTTCTTTCTGGGTCTTACCCTCTTGCTTGATGGTGTCAATGATGGCCTTCTTGACATCTGTCAGGTCGCTAGTCTTACCCATGATGGGGGTTTTGAGTAATGAACCAGGCAGGGAGTTTTTAAAAGCCTCAGGTATCTTTTGCATGTGTTTAGAGTTAATTAGTTGATTCAGAAGATTAGGGTAATAGGTAGTTTAGAGAACCTTTTCTTGATATGCTAATTTATTGAGACAGGTTTTTTGGGTTATCAGGAGTTGTAGGCCAAAATCATCAGTATTAAAACAATAAAAGACCTGACAAATTTCAGTTGGTGGATAATGAATCTATAATATATGAAAGTTTAATTGTAATCATTACATTATGGTAAATAATGAAATTTTACACTATATGCTAATTTTTTGAGAAGGACCTGTATTTTGGGACTGGGGATGGGAAGATCCACATTACAGGGCAAACACCAATCAGACTCGGCCTGAGGTGGCTTCTACCAAGTGTCCTAGGACCGGCCCTGTATCCTGGGGGCCATCACATTACTGGTATTACTGGCAACTGAGGACCACACCGGACACTTATTACCTGAATTTATGGACCACCTAAGGGGGCATACCGGCATGACCTTATTATCACGTGTCACAGAAAATATTGCGGTCCCTAAACCCCTAGTGAAGGGGGCAATAACCCACCCCCTTCCCACACAGATTTCCAGTAAGAAAACAAATAGCTGACAGTCTGAGTCTCTTGAAACAGACAGTATAAGAAGTAGGAAATTATTTATAGTTGTGAAGTGACAATGCTAATTAAAATGCAGGCAGCTCCTTTTTGAAGTGAAAGATCCTGGAAGTGCCAACGAGGATGTCTATTGTACGTAGACAAAGGTATAAAGATTGGACAGGTATTTAAGACAGAAAACGTCCTTTCGGAGGACTGGATAACAATGTACATGTGTTTACACATGGATAGAAAAGAGGAAGAGGCTTTGTCTACAGGAAATGCATCTTAAAATTTAAGTGACACTGTTTCCTGCAAGGGAAATGCTATACATTGACCCCAAGAATTATGCCTCCAAAAGAAAAGTATGAATATTGGAGTTCGTACAGACTAGATCGGGATGGGGATATACATTTTCAGCTTTGGGATGAATCAGGGAAGATACGTGTTTTTTCATAACTGTAACCCCTGCCTATAAACCACAAATCATGACAACAGCCATGTCGTCATGGCTGTTATGTCAGGGCAGCATGGTGGCTCAGTGGTAAACACTGCAGCCTTGCAGCGCTGGAGTCCTGGGTTCTAATCCCACCTTGGACAACATCTGCAAGGAGTTTGTATGTTCTCTCCGTGTTTGCGTGGGTTTCCTCCGGGTTCTCTGGTTTCCTCCCACATTCCAAAGACATACTGATAGGGAATTTAGATTGTGAGCCCCATCTGGGACAGTGATGATAATGTGTGCAAACTGTAAAGCACTGCGGAATATGTTAGCGCTATATAAAAAATAAAGATGTCGTGTTTGGTTTCTGGGTAACAGTTGGTCGGTGATTACACAGGAGCTGCCGGCAGCGTCTCCATCGGCACATCAGGGACGTCATTGGTCAGTGATTACACAGGAGCTGCCGGCAGCGTCTCCATCGGCACATCAGGGACGTCATTGGTCGGTGATTACACAGGAGCTGCCGGCAGCATGTCCATCGGCACATCAGGTATGTCATTGGTCAGTGATTACACAGGAGCTGCTGGCAGCGGATCCTGATGATTCGTACATTCAGGAGCAGAACCCTTCTCAGACGTCCATTAATGACCTCAGTGACAGCAGTCGTAGCCGGGATTTCTGCACGAGGCTCCGGAGGTTGTGATCAGTGACGTCTCCATCCTGCGATTTCTAGAACTTCTTGGCGTTGTTGTCATTTCGATGTGTGATACACATGATACAAAGTCCCGACACCCCAGCGCAGGTCAGGGGTTTTCTTTTCTTATTGGAATGTGCACATTTTAGATTCAGATTTAAGACGGCAAAATCAAGAAGGAAACAAGGAGCAAGGAAACACATCTGACATAAACCAGCACGTTCCCCCCAGACGCCTCATGTGCCCCCGATACTCTGAAGGCGGATGTACACCCCCAGGGCGGCGGTCACCTGCAACGGCTTCATGGCCAGATCTTCTCCTCAGGAGGTCAGTGGTGGCATCTCCGCCCTCAACACCTCAGTCACTATTCTGCTGTTACATCGTGTCTTATCCTCCAGTCACCTCCAGAGCTGCGGTCACTATTCTGCTGTTACATCGTGTCTTATCCTCCAGTCACCTCCAGAGCTGCAGTCACTATTCTGATGTTACATCGTGTCTTATCCTCCAGAGCTGCAGTCACTATTCCGCCATTACATCGTTTCTTATACTCCAGTCACCTCCAGAGCTGCACTCGCTGATTCTCTACACTACAGCTCACATCGCATGCTCCTGCTGCGTCCGTGGCTGTAAAAAGCTCACTCTGCTGCAGCACATTACTGAAGATGCAGGGCACATACCGTGCACAGAATAGTAAACTTGACACTTTGAATACAGGACCTTGCAGAAGAATTTGCAGCTTTGTATGTGACTGGAGTATCAGTGCTGTATCTATGGCCATATTAGTGCAGGCTGACTTCCATGCCCACAGACCCTCTCAGGTTGTTCCGCTGCGCTTGATGGTTGTTAGGTGAAGCAGTTTTTGAGTTTCTCCACCTGGCAGTGGCCGACAGGAAGACCCCTCCCGGCTATGTTGTTACCCACCACAAGGTCACCATTGTTCCTCTGACAATGGGATGGACCTGTCTATATGTATCAGCTGCCAGTTTTTTTTGTACCCAGCACGTGTCATAGGAAGGACCGAAAGGGTCTCCGCGAGGTGACATGTTAACGTGTTATGTAACTATGCTCGAAGTATATATTTTCAGCATTCTGTGAAAAGAGAAAGATAGAGAAAAACCATCCACAGCGGCTGCTGCTTGTCAGAAAGGTGGGAATATGCCAAAATACAGAGGGGAGAGAAAGATGTGACCCATATAATAGACCAAGAGTAGTTGAAATCCCTATTATAGACTGGCCATAGGTGTAAATGAGACCCATATAATGGACTGGCCATGGGGGTAAATGAAACCCCATATAATGAACTGGCCATATTCGTAAATGAGAGCCCATATAATGGACTGGCCATGGGGTAAATGAAACCCCATATAATGAACAGGCCATATTCATAAATGAGACCCCATATAATGGAGTTGCCATGTGAAAAATTAAACCACATATAATGGACTGGCCATGTGAAAAATTAAACCACATATAATGAACTGGCCATAGAGGTAAATAAGACCCCACATAATGGACTGGCTATGGGGGTAAATAAGACCCCATATAATAAACTGGTTATAGGTGTAAATGAAACCCAATATAATGAACTGGCCTTATTGGTAAATGAGACCCCATATAATGGAGTTGACATGGGAAAAATTAAACCACATATAATGGACTGTCCATGGGGGTAAAGACTACATATATTGGACTGGCCATAGGGGTAAATAAGACCCCATATAATGGACTGGCTATGGGGGTAAATAAAACCCCATATAATGGACTGGCTATGGGGGTCAATAAGACCCCATGTAATGAACTGGCCATAGTTGTAAATGAAACCCCATATAATGAACTGGCCATATTGGTACGAGTCCCCATAAAATGGACTGTTCATGGGAATAAATGAGACCCCATATAATGGACTGGCCATAGGGGTATGAGTCTCCATGTAATGGACTGGCCATGGGGTAAATGAGACCCCCATAAAATGGACTGGCCATAGGAGTATATGAGTCCCGAAATAATGGACTGGCCATGGGGTAAATGAGACCCAATACAATCGACTCATCATGGTAAACAGAGGATGAATTCGACCCTATATAATGAATTGGGGTGGGAGGGGTAGAGAGATGTGACCTCATGCAGTGGACTGGTGAGAATGAGTGGATACCATCATGGGGACAATGACAGTCAGATGGGACCCCGGAGCACAGTCCCCCAGATACCTAACAGTGGTGGCCGAGCAGCTACCCGCAGCACCCCGTTCTCTCAGATTATTGTATTGGTGACCAGCCTGGAGACACAATCTGTCCAGATTCATTACAGTGAGGCCACATCCACTCAGTAAGCCCCTCCCCTATAAGACATAGCCCGTGGTCTATTCCACAGTGGAGCTGGTTGATGGCCGCATCGAGGGTCATCTGAAATCTTGTTTCTTTGGATAATCCTATTTATCCTTAAAAAGGAAAATCCCAGAAAGACCTGTCCCCGAGCCGCTCGACTCCTCACAGGTGCAGCATTACAATGGCGCCATGTCGCCGGCCCACCACAGACATCAGCTGCACAACTGTCCTCACTGCCCGTCACAATCTCTGCTTGCTCTCCGTGAATAGAAACCTTATTGTTTCCTATCCCGCCTGAACACCTCTTAGCTGAGGGTTTGTAACAATGTTGTTTGTGCATCATGTGAATACTGGCCAAGGCTGAGATGAGACGAACACTACTGGCCCCACTGTGCTTGGCGGATGTGACCGGAGATCCCACGGTGCACTGGTCTGTAATAAGCAGCTCAGATCTGACCAACCTACAGTCTGTGGAAAACCACTAATGTGTCCCCGCACCTGGGCTACAGATGGCGCCATAGCTTGGGGTCACAGGACCCCAACACTCACAGCCAGGTCCCTCCAATCCAACCAGCCAGGACTGGAAGGACGGAGGTCGTATGGCACAAGGTATACGAGAACTGCAAGGAAAGGATTGCACAGATGTGGATTGTATGTCGCTGATTGTACAGATGCAGATTGTACAGATGTGGATTGTATGTCGCTGACTGTACAGATGCAGATTGCACAGATGTGGATTTTATGTCGCTGATTGTACAGATGCAGATTGTACAGATGTGGATTGTATGTCGCTGATTGTACAGATGCAGATTGCACAGATGTGGATTGTATGTCGCTGATTGTACAGATGCAGATTGCACAGATGTGGATTGTATGTCGCTGATTGTACAGATGCAGATTGCACAGATGTGGATTGTATGTCGCTGACTGTACAGACGCAGATTGCACAGATGTGGATTGTATGTCGCTGACTGTACAGATGCAGATTGCACAGATGTGGATTGTATGTCGCTGATTGTACAGATGCAGATTGCACAAATGTGGATTGTATGTCGCTGATTGTACAGATGCAGATTGCACAGATGTGGATTGTATGTCGCTGACTGTACAGATGCAGATTGCACAGATGTGGATTGTATGTCGCTGACTGTATAGATGCAGATTGCACAGATGTGGATTGTATGTCACTGATTGTACAGATGCAGATTGCACAAATGTGGATTGTATGTCGCTGACTGTATAGATGCAGATTGCACAGATGTGGATTGTATGTCGCTGATTGTACAGATGCAGATTGCACAGATGTGGATTGTATGTCGCTGACTGTACAGATGCAGATTGCACAGATGTGGATTGTATGTCGCTGATTGTACAGATGCAGATTGCACAAATGTGGATTGTATGTCGCTGATTGTACAGATGCAGATTGCACAGATGTGGATTGTATGTCGCTGACTGTACAGATGTAGATTGCACAGATGTGGATTGTATGTCGCTGACTGTATAGATGCAGATTGCACAGATGTGGATTGTATGTCACTGATTGTAGAGATGCAGATTGCACAAATGTGGATTGTATGTCGCTGACTGTATAGATGCAGATTGCACAGATGTGGATTGTATGTCGCTGACTGTACAGATGCAGATTGCACAGATGTGGATTGTATGTCACTGATTGTACAGATGCAGATTGCACAGATGTGGATTGTATGTCGCTGACTGTACAGATGCAGATTGCACAGATGTGGATTGTATGTCACTGATTGTACAGATGCAGATTGCACAGATGTGGATTGTATGTCGCTGACTGTACAGATGCAGATTGCACAGATGTGGATTGTATGTCGCTGATTGTACAGATGCAGATTGCACAAATGTGGATTGTATGTCGCTGATTGTACAGATGCAGATTGCACAGATGTGGATTGTATGTCGCTGACTGTACAGATGTAGATTGCACAGATGTGGATTGTATGTCGCTGACTGTATAGATGCAGATTGCACAGATGTGGATTGTATGTCACTGATTGTAGAGATGCAGATTGCACAAATGTGGATTGTATGTCGCTGACTGTATAGATGCAGATTGCACAGATGTGGATTGTATGTCGCTGACTGTACAGATGCAGATTGCACAGATGTGGATTGTATGTCACTGATTGTACAGATGCAGATTGCACAGATGTGGATTGTATGTCGCTGACTGTACAGATGCAGATTGCACAGATGTGGATTGTATGTTGCTGATTGTACAGATGCAGATTGCACAGATGTGGATTGTATGTCGCTGACTGTACAGATGCAGATTGCACAGATGTGGATTGTATGTCGCTGATTGTACAGATGCAGATTGCACAAATGTGGATTGTATGTCGCTGATTGTACAGATGCAGATTGCACAGATGTGGATTGTATGTCGCTGACTGTACAGATGTAGATTGCACAGATGTGGATTGTATGTCGCTGACTGTATAGATGCAGATTGCACAGATGTGGATTGTATGTCACTGATTGTACAGATGCAGATTGCACTAATGTGGATTGTATGTCGCTGACTGTATAGATGCAGATTGCACAGATGTGGATTGTATGTCACTGATTGTACAGATGCAGATTGCACAGATGTGGATTGTATGTCGCTGACTGTATAGCAGGGCTATGGAGTCGGTAAGCCACAGTTGCGACTCCGACTCCTGTATTTTATCAGGTTCCGACTCCGACTCCTTCATAAATGGCCAATTCGTAACAATAAATTTACTGTTGTAAAATATTAACATCGTGCTTATTCAGTTTCTCACCATCATATAAGTAATCAGACCACTTAGAGCAAAAACTATATTTATTAGTATACAATTAGAATATAGCAAATAACTTTTATAAACTTTTCTAAACTCTTGTAAGTAAATATGCAATAAACACTGTTATGCAGTTAATAAGAAGAAATCTATAAATTTGTCCTCAGAAAAAGTATTGCCTCTGTCAGATCCTCCTTCATGGATGCCCTCAAATCTGATCTAATTATTTTGAGAGCAGAGAACAACCTCTCTACACTAACTTGGGTTGTGGCAAAGCAGTAACCACTCGGGCAACATCTCTGACAATGTCAGGATACAGAGGAATCGCTTGTTCCACTGTTATTTTTGATGAACGGTCAAATTTCTCAGTTTCTTTTAGTGCACATGAAAAATTCTGCTGAAATGTCCTGGCTGTGTTCTTTGATGGCGATGACTCTTCTTCTATGCGGGAACGCTTTGCACGGTCCTTGTGATCCAAATATTTTTTTAAATTAAATTCTTCATCAGTTGATGAGGGTGAAGATGTGGCAGGACGACCAAATTCTTCTTGTTCCTCCTGACTGTTCTGCAACCCTTTCATCCTTACTGCTATTTCAAACAGAGCTTCTTTTCCTTTAGTTAGCTGTTGATCCTCTAGAAGAATCCGATGCATTGGGTCTACATAAACAGCTGCCAAGAGAATGTTATTTTGTAACAGTAGCTCCTCTCCCTGTTTCATTGATGTAGCAATGCCACTTGCAATTAATCCTCCTCTTTGGGACAGGCGAAACATCAGGTTCTTCCACTCCTTTAAGAAAATACCTGGAGTTAAGTCCTCCGCTTGTCATTTTTTAGTCACTGTAAATGGGTGCTCTAGCAATTTTTCCAGCTCAGTCACCTGATTCCACTGACTTTCATTTAGCGTCAGTTGAGGGTTAGCCATGTCTACAAGAAAGGTTTTCAGTTCATCATTAAGTAAGTACTGCCCCATCGTGTGGCCTGATCAATAATTGCCCCTTTTCCAGCACGTCTCTTCAAAATTGAGTCAACTTTAGGGGTTCTGGCACAGTAGCCAATTTTTTCACCTTGCCAATCAGTGCAGCAGCATGTCCTTCTTGCAGACTGTCCCATATAGCCAGCTGTAGCGTATGCACAACACAGTGCATGTGATGAATGAAAGAACGTATTGACACAGTTTCAACAAGATCATCTAAACTATCATGTTGCTGTTCATCTGAAGCAACTTCAGTTTGCTCCTCAGTTACAATACTGTGTTCCTCTATTTCCAACATTTCTGTGTCTGTGGACCCAGAATGTTCTTCTAGCTGCTGGTCACCATCATTACTCTCATTCATTAGCTTAATAGTACTTATCATATTTGAAGCATTGTCAGTTACGACAGAAAGAACTTGCTCTTTTTTAAGTTCATAGTCTTGCAGAACCTTTTCCACCAAGACCTGGAGAAACTCACTGGTGTGATGAGCTTTGGTGTCTTTTACTGCCAATGTCTTGGTAACTATTTCATTTTTGTCACAAACAAATCGGACATTGATGGCAAAATAGTTCACTCTGTGACGTGTGCAGGCATCCATTTTAAGAAACAGAAAGCGTCCCTTGAGAGTTTTTTTTAAGTTCTTCCTTTTGTTTAAAAGCTTCTTCGATTACTAATTTTCTAATACTCTCTCTCTCCAGAGAAACACCAACCTTGTGGGCCATTTCCCCATTCAGACACATAAAAGCTGGTCGTGAAAATAATGAAATTATCTGTTTTTTAAATGTATCTACTGTCATTGTCACAGTAACTTTGTCACTGACAAAATATCTTGCAACTGATGGCTGCAAAGTTCTCTGCTCCTTTGTTTGGCTGGAAGAGCTGGGCGTTCATTGGTTTGGATGCAGTCTTTCTCATCCACTGCTTTCAGTACTTCTGGATGAAAGCGCTGTAAATGTCTCTTTAGATTAGAAGCTCTGGTAGGAGCATTTTTATCTTTGCCTGAATATGCACTGATCTTGGCTTCACAGCATTTGTTTTCGTCTGGATCATTTGTCATACACTGACAGACATAATGTTTTCTATCTTGAGTGATGGTGAAACGTTCAAATACAACTGATTTAATGTGACCCTTCTTTGACATTCTCAGGTTTTTAATTCTGCATTCACAATCCAAATGACAATTGTTTTTCCTAAAAACAATTGTACAAAATTATTGCCAGGTCGTACAACTGATATACACTATGTTCCAAATTATTATGCAAATGACATTTTTCTCGGATTTTCCTAAATGGTCAGTGCAAATGACAGTCAGTCTAATAAAAGTCATCACCGTTAGAGTATACATCAAATTTTATTGAAGAAACCTTCCACTGATAACAGTATAATCTCCAAAATGAATAAAAACTCAAAATGCACTGTTCCAAATTATTAGGCACAGTAGTATTTCTAAACATTTGATATGTTTTAAAGAACTGAAAATGCTCATTTGTGGAATTTGCAGCATTAGGAGGTCACATTCACTGAACAAAAAAGCTATTTAACTCCAAAACCTCCTAACAGGCCAAGTTACATGTTAACATAGGAGCCCTTCATTGATGTCACCTTCACAATTCTTGCATCCATTGAACTTGTAAGTTATGGAGAGTTTCTGCTTGTATTTCTTTGCATGAAGTCAGAATAGCTTCCCAGAGCTGCTGTTTGGATGTGAACGGCCTCCCACCCTCATAGATCTTTTGTTTGATGATACTCCAAAGGTTCTCTATAGGGTTGAGGTCAGGGGAAGATGGTGGCCACACCATGAGTTTATCTCCTTTTATGCCCATAGCAGCCAATTACTCAGAGGTATTCATTGTCAGCATGAAGATGATTTTGCTCCTGAAGGCACGTTTCTGCTTTTTAGACCATGGAAGAAAGTTGTCAGTAAGAAACTCTATTTACTTTGCTGAGGTCATTTTCACACCTTTAGGAACCTTAAAGGGCTCTACCAGCTGGTTCCCCATGATTCCAGCCCAAAACATGACTCCTCCACCTCCTTGCTGACGTCGCAGCCTTGTTGGGACATGGTGGCCATCCACCAACCATCCACTACTCCATCCATCTGGACCGTCCAGGGTTGCTCGACACTCATCAGTAAACAAGACTGTTTGAAAATTAGTCTTCATGTAAGTCTGGGCCCACTGCAACTGTTTCTGCTTGTGAACACTGTTTAGGAGTGGCCGAATAGTAGGTTTATGCACCACAGCAAGCCTTTGAAGGATCCTACACCTTGAGGTTCGAGGGACTCCAGACGCACCAGCAGCTTCAAATAACGGTTTGCTGCTTTGTAATGGTATTTTGGCAGCTGCTCTCTTAATCCAATGAATTTGTCTGGCAGAAAACTTCCTCATTATGCCTTTATTTGCATGAACTCTGTCTGTGCTCTGTTTCAGTCACAAATCTCATCAGAGTTAGATGATCACTCTTAAGTTTTCGTGAAATATCTAATGTTTTCATACCTTGTCCAAGGCATTGCACTATTTAACGCTTTTCAGCAGCAGAGAGATCGTTTTTATTTCTCATATTGCTTGAAACCTGTGACCTGCTTAATAATGTGGAACATCATTTTTGAGTAGTTTTCCTTTAATTAGAATCACCTGGAAAACTAATTATCACAAGTGTTTAAGATTGATTTCAGTGATTCATTGAGCCCTGAGACACAATACCATCCACGAGTTTATTTGAAAAACAAAACAATTAAATCTTTATGAAACTTAAATCAAATTTGCATAATAATTTGGAACACAGTGTAGTGGTCAGTAATACTGTTATTCCTCATGTACTCACAGTTAACTGATGCAAAGTTTGTTGAAAGGATAATACTTCTTACAGTCTTCCTCTTCTGAGTAGCAGCTGTGAGATGCTTGGAAGACGCACACCTAGTAAACATCTAGTCTAGAGGAGGAGCTTTACTACTAAGAATTTGCAACACATTTTCACTTTCCGTTTCATACATTGTAAGTAGGGGGGTTGGGGCAGCATGAGGTTAACCAAGTATAAGATTAGATAAGGACAGTGGAGAACAGTGACACACAAGAAGTAAGAAATGTCTCCAGCAGAACTGCTTATCACTGTTCTTCATAGTTTGATAGAACATATATATTTGAGTAACATTTATAAAATTCATATGAAAGTTCAATTATGAAATATTAATACATTTTTTTTTAAAGCTGGAGTCGGAGTCGGTACATTTCTACCGACTCCGACTCCAAACAAAACTAACTCTGACTCCACGACTCCGACTCCACAGCCCGGCTGTATAGATGCAGATTCCACAGATGTGGATTGTATGTCGCTGATTGTACAGATGCAGATTCCACAGATGTGGATTGTATGTCGCTCATTGTACAGATGCAGATTCCACAGATGTGGATTGTATGTCGCTGATTGTACAGATGCAGATTCCACAGATGTGGATTGTATGTCGTTGATTGCACAGATGCAGATTCCACAGATGTGGATTGTATGTTGCTGATTGTACAGATGCAGATTCCACAGATGTGGATTGTATGTCGTTGATTGCACAGATGCAGATTGCACAGATGTGGATTGTATGTCGCTGATTGTACAGATGCAGATTCCACAGATGTGGATTGTATGTCGCTGATTGCACAGATGCAGATTGCACAGATGTGGATTGTATGTTGCTGATTGTACAGATGCAGATTGCACAGATGTGGATTGTATGTCGCTGATTGTACAGACGCAGATTCCACAGATGTGGATTGTATGTCGTTGATTGCACAGACGCAGATTGCACAGATGTGGATTGTATGTCGCTGATTGTACAAATGCAGATTGCACAGATGTGGATTGTATGTCGTTGATTGCACAGATGTGGATTGTATGTCGGCTGACATAGATAATGCAGTTTATGAACAATCAGGCAAACAAAATATAAGGACAATTTATTCCCACCCTAAACAATTCTATGAGGGCACAGCGCCCCCTTATGATGCTGTTATTACAGGGCACAGTGACCCTCGCTGGCCCCTTGCGATGCTGTTATCACAGGGCAAAGCGCCCCCTGCCGATGCTGTTGTCACAGGGCACAGCGCCCCCCGCCGGCCCCTTACGATGCTGTTATCATAGGGCACAGCGCCCCCCGCCGGCCCCTTATGATGCTGTTATCACAGGGCACAGCGCCCCCCCGGCCCCTTACGATGCTGTTATCACAGGGCACAGCGCCCCCCGCCGGCCCCTTACGATGCTGTTATCACAGGGCACAGCGCCCCCCGCCGGCCCCTTACGATGCTGTTATCACAGGGCACAGCGCCCCCCCGGCCCCTTACGATGCTGTTTTCACAGGGTACAGCGCCCCCCGGCCCCTTACAATGCTGTTATCACAGGGCACAGGGCACAGCGCCCCCCGCCGGCCCCTTATGATGCTGTTATCACAGGGCACAGTGCCCCCGCCGTCCCCTTATGATGCTGTTATCACAGGGCACAGCGCCCTCCGCCGGCCCCTTACGATGCTGTTATCACAGGGCACAGCGCCCCCCGCCGACCCCTTACGATGCTGTTATCACAGGGCACAGCGCCCCCCGCCGGCCCCTTACGATGCTGTTATCACAGGGCACAGCGCCCCCCGCCGGCCCCTTACGATGCTGTTATCACAGGGCACAGCGCCCCCCGCCGGCCCCTTACGATGCTGTTATCACAGGGCACAGACATGATACGTACTCAGACCTCGTCCTCCATGGCTCCGGGCTGCGCAGCTCCTCACAATGTCCAGACTCTCACCAGCACAGTCTTCAGGAGCGTCCTCTGATCTGTGGGTTTCCTCTGGACGCCCCTTGCAGGGTGAGGGACCGGGAAATCTGAGTCACCGGCCTGCCCCCGCTGCTGAATCACAGCTTTATACCAAAATCGGCTTCTTGAAAGTAAGACTCATTATCGTCCCTAGAAAAGCGCAGCAATAGTAGGATTAGTGCAGGGGGGCGGTGAACCCCAGAGAGAAGACCCCGCTCTCCCCAAAACCATAGCCCCCCAGGGGCGAGAATCCGCATCGGGTCACCAGCCATCAGTCGCTTCCCTACAGACTGGCCTCAGCACTTCAGGAGCCTTTTTACGTCACTTTCCTCGTTTGATATTCATTGACGCTTTTTGTTCCAAATTCTTCAAAATCTCAGGAGCGGCTCAGTGACAAATCATCCAGTTATTGGGGCTTCAGTGCAAAAAGCCTCAAGTTTGGCAAAATGCTGCAGAAGTTCCACCAAAGTTAACTGGTGAACACAAGATCACAGCAATGGGGGAAGGAAAACCCGACCACAACGGAGAAGAAAAACGAACAGAGTAAAGAACAAATGAAACAAGAGAAAAATCAGGAATCGCTTCCATCACGTTCTCGGCTTCTTCTCAGTGGAAGGAAACAATCGCCGACATCCAAAGTCTGAAAACTCACCGTGAGCTCGTCTAAAAGTCAGATGTCTGCACCAAAGATAGGAAGGAAGAAGTGTGCCGCACTACACGTCACAGAAAGGGAAACACCGAGGCAGAGGACGGACATGGGAGATTCAGGGACCAAACTAAGGACAACGCAGAAAAAGGGCAGATTCAGCTCATCCTTTAGATGAAGATCCTTACGAGTCCAGGAAATGTTCAGCACAGACGCCCAGAGACGCACATGTGGAGAAAAGGGAATCCAGCGCCAAGAGATAAAGTCACCGAGCTGTAATAGTATTCATTTACAATCGACAATAAGACATAGAAACACCGGGTGTACCGGGGGGCGCGGGCCTGTACAAGGGCTCTGGCCAGCATAGCATCAATCTATACAGAGACATAACAGGTGTGGAAACCAATGTATAAGACAATGAATTAAATGTTAAACACTGGAAATGTCAAGCTAATGTTAATGAAATAAACTAAGAACAGTCAATAATGCAACAAGATTTATTTTTTAAGATTTAAACCTGATGGAACTGGTGCATTTAATAAATCTCTCCAGAAAGCTTCATCATCCTGTCATTTCATCTCTGTCCACCCCGTGGATCCATAGGGATTTGTTCTATTGCAGAAACTTGGAGGAACGTGGTTTGTCTATTGTGAACGGTAACAAAATGATGTGATAAATTAGAAATATTCCGTGTAGTTGGTTGTGAAATGTCATCAATGTTCTCTTATTCTATTTTTTAATTTGCGAATAGTGCAACCAACATACTGGAGTTTACATGCTGAGCACTCAATAACACAGACCACATGGTCAGAATTACAATCCACAAAATGTTTAATTTTAGGCACTCTGATGGTCTGAGTGCGGCCTTCCTTGAGACGGCCAACTGGGATGGCCATTTTTCAGATTTTATTCTGGATTTGTTGAGAGTTCACTCTCACGCATAATTGTTTTTAAGGATCTTTTTTTTTTGTTGCAGACACAAGGGACCGCGATGGGCGCGGCCTGTGCCCCGTCATATGCAAACCTGTTTCTCGGTTTTTGGGAGAGACAGGTTTTCCAGGGCGACGGGGCATGGGCCACCAACCCAGTGATAGGCTGGTTTCGTTACATTGATGATGTGTTGATGATTTGGGAAGGTGACAAGACCAGCCTATCCAGCTTTATGCAATAGCTAAACAACAAGTCTTTTAATTTGAAATTTACTTTTAACTGGCATAGGAAACATATTGACTTCTTGGATACAAGTTTGTTTGTCGGGGAGGATGGAAGAATAGACTGACTTATACAGAAAAGACACCTCTGTAAATTCACTCCTACATGCCTCCTCGGTACACAACTACTCAGTTATTAAGGCCATCCCAGTTGGCCAATATCTCAGGAATAGGAGGGTCTGCTGTAGAGAAACCCGATTCGAGAGACAATCCACGATTTTGGCAGAAAGGTTTAAGTCCAGGGGATACAGTGCCCGTTGCATCAAAGCTGGCTATAGACGGGCAAGATCAACAGGGAGGAGCGAGTTATTGAAGCCATCTGGTAAAAGAATTGAATGAAGGAATATAGATTGAGCTATATCTCCACATTAAATTGCTGCTGGGATCAGATCCGCGAGATCTTAACTAGACATTGGCCGGTGCGGCGAACAGATTCTGTTTTGGCAGCTCACATACCACCATTCCCACACATGACACAGAGGAGGAGCAGGAATTTACGTGACCACTTGGTACGAAGCCACTATGTGGTAAAACAGAAGAGAATGTTCAATTCTGGTGGCCCAAGACATGGCTGTTTCCCCTGTGGGTCATGTGTGGCGTGCCCCAATCTCTTGAGGTGTGGGACTTTGAAGACATCTGATGGAAGCAGGGAATTTAGTATTCGTGAATATATTTCTTGCAGTACTTCATATGTGATATATTATGCCACTTGTCCCTGCTCCCTGATATACGTGGGTCTCCCATCTAGGGAATTAAAAATTAGAACTCAAGAGCTTGTGCGCGACATCATAGCCGCCAAGGAGGTGTCAGATATTTCCACACTGAAAACTTTGCCAAGGCACTTCAAGGAGTTCCACGGATCTGATCCCTGTAGGTTGAAGGTGAGGGGTATTGATTGTGTCCATGGTGGGGTTCGGGGTGGCAACCTTAAGCAGATTCTTGCTCAGCACAAGTGCCGGTGGATGGTCACCCTCGATACCATGTCCCCTAGGGGCCTAAACGAGAAGATGACATTTGTGCCCTTTTTGTGATTACCATGCTCTTTCCATCCAGTGTGCAATTATTTTTTGGGTGTCGGGTTCCCGCACTGCTTCTATTGATATTGTGTGTTGAGTAGATTAAGTGGATTTAATATTTCCTGTTTCCTTGATTTTTAATCATTGTCTCTGTCTTTTTCCTTGTAGATTTTATTTGGTTTTTATTTCTTATATGTGATGTTTTCATGGATTCACTCTACCTATTGGGACCATATCCGCTTCGACCGTCTTCAGTTGGAGGGCAAGGAGACATCACCATCGGCCATTTGGATCATGTTTTTTGGAACTGTTAGATATGGGGGGGGGTTTTTTGCATTAATGTTAGGGCATATATTATGTAAATGGAATAGCTAAGTTCCTTATAAGCTGTACACTCTCTGCAGTAATTTGTACACTTGTCATTCACGTGTATTATAACTCGCATTATGCACTAGAATCACTTTAGCAATGGTGTAGGTCATATAATAGTATAATATAATTTGATGTACTGGATGCCTTTTTTAACCTTCCATTATTAATTTTGCACATATAGCCATTCATTGATATCTTTATGTGGCTAGTGCTTTAATCTTCACCTTCCAGGATTCCATAGGTATATTTATATGGTTCACTGGTTCACCATTTAGCTCTTCATTATCTTCCTGCAGCTTCCACTATATATATATATATTCCTATTGTTTATATACAGAGTCTCTATGGCCATATTAGAATCAGTCTAGGTGGATCTACAGTACAGAGCAAAAGTTTGGACACACCTTCTCATTTAAAGATTTTTCTGTATTTTCATGACTATGAAAATTGTACATTCACACTGAAGGCATCAAAACTATGAAGTAACACATGTGGAATTATATACTTAACAAAAAAGTGTGAAACAACTGAAATCATGTCTTATATTCTACGTTCTTCCAAGTAGCCACCTTTTGCTTTGATGACTGCTTTGCACACTCTTGGCATTCTCTTGATGAGCTTCAAGAGGTAGTCACGGGGAATGGTTTTCACTCCACAGGTGTGCCCTGTCAGGTTTAATAAGTGGTCCCTAGGGGACTGAGAATTAAAAAATCAGCCACCACTCAATTTTTTGAGGAGTTTGAAAGAGCTTTCACTGAGAATATTAAACCATTTTTTCCTCAAACTGATGGACCTCATTGTAACAGAGGAGGAATCCTTGCTTTCAGTCATCAAACTAGAAATCCTAGAGACCAAAAAGGCATTACAGCAGTACAAGTCTCTTGAAAAATGTCATCAATGGTCTGAGAATATTAAAACCAACCTGGCAAAGTTGGAAGACCAGATCACTAATACTAAAAAAACAAATATCAAAGAGACTAATGACTATAATTGCAATGAGGTATCCTCCTGGTCTAGTGAGCGTCGGAGGAGATAGAAAAAGTCAGTCCTCAAACAGAGTGGGGCTAAACCTAAGATTGGACAATGTGGAGTGGTGCTATCTGACACGATACCTCACACACCTCACGTGAGAATTCTGAGGACAATGATACCGATGACTCCTCAGGTCCCTTGGCATGGAGAATCAACAAATTACATCACAGAGGAGAATTGATTTACAACATTCAGCCTCAAAAAATGGAGGAAGAGGAGGAGGGGCAGGAGAGCTGGGAAGAGGCACAGGAAGGTATTCCCTGAGGAAAAATCAGGGGAAAACACAGTGATGAACCTTTCTAGCTAGATTGTGTCCTCTCCAAAGGACTCTCCTTTTCTCCAACTAAAGAACTGGATATATACACCATACACTCCTGGACTTAAAGAAATTCGTCAGAAATTTGACACTTAAATGTCATTTTCTGAATGAGACAAGTGAAAATGATATAGAAATTCCCACCAATAGTGATGAAATTCCACCATTGTCTTCAATCCCCACGTTTGAGGAAACATGTCTTTATCAAAATCTTAAAATACTGGGTGCAGAATCTCTGACTCAGGATGAAGATCTCAATAGACATTTTTGTGTGAAAAAGCCTTTTTACTATCCAATAAAATCAAGACTCCAGATGTTGCACACATTCCAGGAAATTGTTGAACAGGATTTGATTAGCTTGAAGGAAAATGCTGGCCAAGAGAAGACAAGGCATAATCTCAGCAGAGGCGAGAAGCTGGCTCTGGAAGAGCTAAAGTCAAACACCAACCTGACCATCAGAAGAGCAGACAAAGGAGGAGCCGTGGTCTACCAACCTGACCATCAGAAGAGCAGACAAAGGAGGAGCCGTGGTCCACCAACCTGACAAGAGCAGACAAAGGAGGAGCCGTGGTCCACAAACCTGACCATCAGAAGAACAGACAAAGGAGGAGCCGTGGTCCACCATCCTGACCATCAGAAGAGCAGACAAAGGAGGAGCCGTGGTCTACCAACCTGACCATCAGAAGAGCAGACAAAGGAGGAGCCGTGGTCCACCAACCTGACCATCAGAAGAGCAGACAAAGGAGGAGCCGTGGTCTACCAACCTGACCATCAGAAGAGCAGACAAAGGAGGAGCCGTGGTCCACCAACCTGACCATCAGAAGAGCAGACAAAGGAGGAGCCGTGGTCCACCAACCTGACAAGAGCAGACAAAGGAGGAGCCGTGGTCCACCAACCTGACCATCAGAAGAGCAGACAAAGGAGGAGCCGTGGTCCACCAACCTGACCATCAGAAGAGCAGACAAAGGAGGAGCCGTGGTCCACCAACCTGACCATCAGAAGAGCAGACAAAGGAGGAGCCGTGGTCCACCAACCTGACCATCAGAAGAGCAGACAAAGGAGGAGCCGTGGTCCACCAACCTGACCATCAGAAGAGCATACAAAAGAGGAGCCGTGGTCCACCAACCTGACCATCAGAATAGCAGACAAAGGAGGGGCCGTGGTCCACCATCCTGACCATCAGAAGAGCAGACAAATGAGGGGCCGTGGTCCACCAACCTGACCATCAGAAGAGCATACAAAAGAGGAGCCGTGGTCCACCAACCTGACCATCAGAAGAGCAGACAAAGGAGGAGCCGTGGTCCACCATCCTGACCATCAGAAGAGCAGACAAATGAGGAGCCGTGGTCCACCAACCTGACCATCAGAAAAGCATACAAAGGAGAAGCCGTGGTCCACCAACCTGACCATCAGAAGAGCAGACAAAGGAGGAGCCGTGGTCCTCCTAGATTCATGTCTGTAGGAAAAGCTGAACCAGAACATGCTACAAAATGAGGACATATTTAAACCTCTGAATAACAATCCTACTGAAGTCTTCCAAAATAAATTACAAACTCTTCTGTTGGAAAGTGTAGCATTGGGGGCAATCAGCCCGAAATTATCGGAAGAATTATATGTTGAATGCCCTATTATTCCAATCCTACACTCCCTTCCCAAAATTCACAAGGAGGTTTTTCCTCCTCCATTGAGGCCAATTGTGGCTGGGTAGGGAGTGTAGAGGAGAAACTAAGTGCCAGGATAGATATGTACCTGCAGCCTCTAGTACTACAAATCCCAGGATACATAAGAGACTCTAAACATCTTCTTTCATCTCTTGATGGTCTTGAATTGTCTGAAAATTGCATGTTTATTGCTTGTGACGTGGAGGCCCTGTGTCCTTCGCTGCTCCACGACCTGTCTAAGGATTCTATCAGATCACTTGAATAAAGTTAGTAATTATAAAAAAATCAATTCAAGAGTTTATAGTGATGGGGCGGAGTTTCTACAGAAGCAGAACTATTTTTTATTCAATAAAGATTTTTATTTACAGGTCCGGGGAGCGCCAATGGGTGCAGGGTTCTCGCCGTCGCTTGCAAATTTGTATCTGGCAGCTTGGGAACAAGATTTTGTTTTTTTCTGGCGCGTTAATCCACCATCAGGGAGCAGGATCTGGTGTTCTGGGAACTAGTGCAAAATGTGCAGTCTACCACCAGATCCTGCCAATGATCAAGACACACGGTCTGGCGCTGAAACGCGGATGATTGTAATGTCTGCACCGTGAACTAATTGTTTTTATTTGAAGCTATGGATTAAAAGAAAATGGATTTTATGGACACAGTGCTGGACTTATTTCTTTCAAGTTCTCTTTCCAGTATTATAGCAGTTATATTCTTGTACATAGGGGCAGTATTATAGTAGTTATATTCTTGTATATAGGGGCAGTATTATAGTAGTTATATTCTTGTACATAGGGGCAGTATAATAGTAGTTATATTCTTGTACATAGGGGGCAGTATTATAGTAGTTATATTCTTGTACATAGGAGCAGTATTATAGTAGTTATATTCTTGTACATAGGGGCAGTATTATAGTAGTTATATTCTTGTACATAGGAGCAGTATTATAGTAGTTATATTCCTGTACATAGGGGCAGTATTATAGTAGTTATATTCTTGTACATAGGGGCAGTATTATAGTAGTTATATTCTTGTACATAGGGGCAGTATTATAGTAGTTATATTCTTGTACATAGGAGCAGTATTATAGTAGTTATATTCCTGTACATAGGGGCAGTATTATAGTAGTTATATTCCTGTACATAGGGGGCATTATTATAGTAGTTATATTCTTGTACATAGGGTCAGTATTATAGTAGTTATATTCTTGTACATAGGGGGCAGTATTATAGTAGTTATATTCTTGTACATAGGGGCAGTATTATAGTAGTTATATTCTTGTACATAGGGGCAGTATTATAGTAGTTATATTCTTGTACATAGGAGCAGTATTATAGTAGTTATATTCCTGTACATAGGGGCAGTATTATAGTAGTTATATTCCTGTACATAGGGGGCATTATTATAGTAGTTATATTCTTGTACATAGGAGCAGTATTATAGTAGTTATATTCTTGTACATAGGAGCAGTATTATAGTAGTTATATTCTTGTACATAGGAGCAGTATTATAGTAGTTATATTCTTGTACATAGGAGCAGTATTATAGTAGTTATATTCTTGTACATAGGGGCAGTATTATAGTAGTTATATTCCTGTACATAGGGGCAGTATTATAGTAGTTATATTCCTGTACATAGGGGGCAGTATTATAGTAGTTATATTCTTGTACATAGGAGCAGTATTATAGTAGTTATATTCTTGTACATAGGAGCAGTATTATAGTAGTTATATTCTTGTACATAGGGGCATTATTATAGTAGTTATATTCTTGTACATACGGGGCAGTATTATAGTAGTTATATTCTTGTACATAGGAGCAGTATTATAGTAGTTATATTCTTGTACATAGGAGCAGTATTATAGTAATTATATTCTTGTACATAGGAGCAGTATTATAGTATATTCTTGTACATAGGGGCAGTATTATAGTAGTTATATTCTTGTATCTAGGGAGCAGTATTATAGTAGTTATATTCTTGTACATAGGAGCAGTATTATAGTAGTTATATTCTTGTACATAGGGGCAGTATTATAGTAGTTATATTCTTGTACATAGGAGCAGTACTGTAGTAGTTATATTCATGTACATAGGAGAAGTATTATAGTAGTTATATTCTTGTACATAGGGGCAGTATTATAGTAGTTATATTCTTGTACATAGGAGCAGTATTATAGTAGTTATATTCTTGTACATGGGGCAGTATTATAGTAGTTATATTCTTGTATATAGGAGCAGTATTATAGTAGTTATATTCTTGTGCAGAGGAGCAGTATTATAGTAGTTATATTCCTGTACATAGGAGGCAGTATTATAGTAGTTATATTCTTGTACATAGGAGTAGTATTATAGTAGTTATATTCTTGTACATAGGAGCAGTATTATAGTAGTTATATTCCTGTACATAGGGGCATTATTATAGTAGTTATATTCTTGTACATAGGAGCAGTATTATAGTAGTTATATTCTTGTACATAGGAGCAGTATTATAGTAGTTATATTCCTGTACATAGGGGGCATTATTATAGTAGTTATATTCTTGTACATAGGGGCAGTATTATAGTAGTTATATTCTTATACATAGCAGCAGTATTATAGTAGTTATATTCCTGTACATAGGGGCATTATTATAGTAGTTATATTCTTGTACATAGGAGCAGTATTATAGTAGTTATATTCTTGTACATAGGAGCAGTATTATAGTAGTTATATTCTTGTACATAGGAGCAGTATTATAGTAGTTATATTCTTGTACTTAGGAGCAGTATTATAGTAGTTATATTCTTGTACATAGGAGCAGTATTATAGTAGTTATATTCCTGTACATAGGGGGCATTATTATAGTAGTTATATTCTTGAACATAGGAGCAGTATTATAGTAGTTATATTCTTGTACATAGGAGCAGTATTATAGTAGTTATATTCTTGTACATAGGAGCAGTATTATAGTAGTTATATTCTTGTACTTAGGAGCAGTATTATAGTAGTTATATTCTTGTACATAGGAGCAGTATTATAGTAGTTATATTCTTGTACATAGGAGCAGTATTATAGTAGTTATATTCTTGTACATAGGGGCAGTATTATAGTAGTTATATTCTTGTATATAGGGGCAGTATTATAGTAGTTATATTCTTGTACATAGGAGCAGTATTATAGTAGTTATATTCTTGTATATAGGGGCATTATTATAGTAGTTATATTCTTGTACATAGGAGCAGTATTATAGTAATTATATTCTTGTACATAGGAGCAGTATTATAGTATATTCTTGTACATAGGGGCAGTATTATAGTAGTTATATTCTTGTATCTAGGGAGCAGTATTATAGTAGTTATATTCTTGTACATAGGAGCAGTATTATAGTAGTTATATTCTTGTACATAGGGGCAGTATTATAGTAGTTATATTCTTGTACATAGGAGCAGTACTGTAGTAGTTATATTCTTGTACATAGGAGAAGTATTATAGTAGTTATATTCTTGTACATAGGGGCAGTATTATAGTAGTTATATTCTTGTACATAGGGGCAGTATTATAGTAGTTATATTCTTGTACATAGGAGCAGTATTATAGTAGTTATATTCTTGTACATAGGGGCAGTATTATACTAGTTATATTCTTGTACATAGGAGCAGTATTATAGTAGTTATATTCTTGTACATAGGAGCAGTATTATAGTATATTCTTGTACATAGGGGCAGTATTATAGTAGTTATATTCTTGTATCTAGGGAGCAGTATTATAGTAGTTATATTCTTGTACATAGGAGCAGTATTATAGTAGTTATATTCTTGTACATAGGGGCAGTATTATAGTAGTTATATTCTTGTACATAGGAGCAGTACTGTAGTAGTTATATTCTTGTACATATGAGCAGTATTATAGTAGTTATATTCTTGTACATAGGAGCAGTATTATAGTAGTTATATTCTTGTACATAGGAGAAGTATTATAGTAGTTATATTCTTGTACATAGGGGCAGTATTATAGTAGTTATATTCTTGTACATAGGGGCAGTATTATAGTAGTTATATTCTTGTACATAGGAGCAGTATTATAGTAGTTATATTCTTGTACATAGGGGCAGTATTATACTAGTTATATTCTTGTACATAGGAGCAGTATTATAGTAGTTATATTCTTGTACATAGGGGCAGTATTATAGTAGTTATATTCTTGTACATAGGGGCAGTATTATAGTAGTTATATTCTTGTACATAGGGGCAGTATTATAGTAGTTATATTCTTGTACATAGGAGCAGTATTATAGTAGTTATATTCTTGTACATAGGGGCAGTATTATAGTAGTTATATTCATGTACATAGGAGCAGTATTATAGTAGTTATATTCTTGTACATAGGGGCAGTATTATAGTAGTTATATTATTGTACATAGGGTCAGTATTATAGTAGTTATATTCTTGTACAAAGGGGCAGTATTATAGTAGTTATATTCTTGTACATAGGGGCAGTATTATAGTAGTTATATTCTTGTACATAGGGGCAGTATTATAGTAGCTATATTCTTGTACATAGATAGCAGTATTCTAGTAGTTATATTCTTGTACATAGGAGCAGTATTATACTAGTTATATTCTTGCACATAGGGGCAGTATTATAGTAGTTATATTCTTGTACATAGGGGCAGTATTATAGTAGTTATAATCTTGTACATAGGAGTAGTATTATAGTAGTTATATTCTTGTACATAGGAGCAGAATTATAGTAGTTATATTCTTGTACATAGGAGCGGTATTATAGCAGTTATATTCTTGTACATAGGAGCAGTATTATAGTAGTTATATTCTTGTACATAGGAGCGGTATTACAGTATTTATATTTTTGTACATAGGGGCAGTATTATAGTAGTTATATTCTTGTACATAGGAGCGGTATTATAGTAGTTATATTCTTGTACATAGGAGCGGTATTATAGCAGTTATATTCTTGTACATAGGAGCAGTATTATAGTAGTTATATTCTTGTACATAGGAGCGGTATTATAGTAGTTATATTTTTGTACATAGGGGCAGTATTATAGTAGTTATATTCTTGTACATAGGAGCAGTATTATAGTAGTTATATTCTTGTACACAGGAGCAGTATTATAGTAGTTATATTCCTGTACATAGGGGCAGTATTATAGTAGTTATATTCTTGTACATAGGGGGCAGTATTATAGTAGTTATATTCCTGTACATAGGGGCAGTATTATAGTAGTTATATTCTTGTACTTAGGAGCAGTATTATAGTAGTTATATTCTTGTACATAGGAGCAGTATTATAGTAGTTATATTCTTGTACATAGGAGCAGTATTATAGTAGTTATATTCTTGTACATAGGGGCAGTATTATAGTAGTTATATTCTTGTATATAGGGGCATTATTATAGTAGTTATATTCTTGTACATAGGAGCAGTATTATAGTAATTATATTCTTGTACATAGGAGCAGTATTATAGTATATTCTTGTACATAGGGGCAGTATTATAGTAGTTATATTCTTGTATCTAGGGAGCAGTATTATAGTAGTTATATTCTTGTACATAGGAGCAGTATTATAGTAGTTATATTCTTGTACATAGGGGCAGTATTATAGTAGTTATATTCTTGTACATAGGAGCAGTACTGTAGTAGTTATATTCTTGTACATAGGAGAAGTATTATAGTAGTTATATTCTTGTACATAGGGGCAGTATTATAGTAGTTATATTCTTGTACATAGGGGCAGTATTATAGTAGTTATATTCTTGTACATAGGAGCAGTATTATAGTAGTTATATTCTTGTACATAGGGGCAGTATTATACTAGTTATATTCTTGTACATAGGAGCAGTATTATAGTAGTTATATTCTTGTACATAGGAGCAGTATTATAGTAGTTATATTCTTGTACATAGGGGCAGTATTATAGTAGTTATATTCTTGTACATAGGGGCAGTATTATAGTAGTTATATTCTTGTACATAGGAGCAGTATTATAGTAGTTATATTCTTGTACATAGGAGCAGTATTATAGTAGTTATATTCTTGTACATAGGGGCAGTATTATAGTAGTTATATTCTTGTACATAGGAGCAGTATTATAGTAGTTATATTCTTGTACACAGGAGCAGTATTATAGTAGTTATATTCCTGTACATAGGAGCAGTATTATAGTAGTTATATTCTTGTACATGGGGGCAGTATTATAGTAGTTATATTCTTGTACATAGGAGCAGTATTATAGTAGTTATATTCTTGTACATGGGGGCAGTATTATAGTAGTTATATTCTTGTACATAGGGGCAGTATTATAGTGGTTATATTCTTGTACATAGGGGCAGTATTATAGTAGTTATATTCTTGTACATAGGAGCAGTATTATAGTAGTTATATTCTTGTACATAGGGGCAGTATTATAGTAGTTATATTCTTGTACATAGGGAGCAGTATTATAGTAGTTATATTCTTGTACATAGGGGCAGTATTATAGTAGTTATATTCTTGTACATAGGAGCAGTATTATAGTAGTTATATTCTTGTACATAGGAGCAGTATTATAGTAGTTATATTCTTGTACATAGGGGCAGTATTATAGTAGTTATATTCTTGTACATAGGAGCAGTATTATAGTAGTTATATTCTTGTACATAGGAGCAGTATTATAGTAGTTATATTCTTGTACATAGGGAGCAGTATTATAGTAGTTATATTCTTGTACATAGGGGCAGTATTATAGTAGTTATATTCTTGTACATAGGAGCAGTATTATAGTAGTTATATTCTTGTACATAGGATCAGTATTATAGTAATTATATTCTTGTATATAGGAGCAGTATTATAGTAGTTATATTCTTGTACATAGGGGGCAGTATTATAGTAGTTATATTCTTGTACATAGGGAGCAGTATTATAGTAGTTATATTCTTGTACATAGGGGCAGTATTATAGTAGTTATATTCTTGTACATAGGAGCAGTATTATAGTAGTTATATTCTTGTACATAGGGGCAGTATTATAGTAGTTATATTCTTGTACATAGGGAGCAGTATTATAGTAGTTATATTCTTGTACATAGGGGCAGTATTATAGTAGTTATATTCTTGTACATAGGAGCAGTATTATAGTAGTTATATTCTTGTACATAGGAGCAGTATTATAGTAGTTATATTCTTGTACATAGGGGCAGTATTATAGTAGTTATATTCTTGTACATAGGAGCAGTATTATAGTAGTTATATTCTTGTACATAGGAGCAGTATTATAGTAGTTATATTCTTGTACATAGGGAGCAGTATTATAGTAGTTATATTCTTGTACATAGGGGCAGTATTATAGTAGTTATATTCTTGTACATAGGAGCAGTATTATAGTAGTTATATTCTTGTACATAGGATCAGTATTATAGTAATTATATTCTTGTATATAGGAGCAGTATTATAGTAGTTATATTCTTGTACATAGGGGGCAGTATTATAGTAGTTATATTCTTGTATATAGGAGCAGTATTATAGTAGTTATATTCCTGTACATAGGAGCAGTATTATAGTAATTATATTCTTGTACATAGGAGCAGTATTATAGTAGTTATATTCTTGTACATAGGGGGCAGTATTATAGTAGTTATATTCTTGTACATAGGAGCAGTATTATAGTAGCTATATTCTTGTACATAGGAGCAGTATTATAGTAATTATATTCTTGTACATAGGAGCAGTATTATAGTAGTTATATTCTTGTACATAGGGGGCAGTATTATAGTAGTTATATTCTTGTACATAGGGGCAGTATTATAGTAGCTATATTCTTGTACATAGGGGCAGTATTATAGTACTTATATTCTTGTACACAGGAGGCAGTATTATAGTAGTTATATTCTTGTACATAGGAGTAGTATTATAGTAGTTATATTCTTGTACATAGGAGCAGTATTATAGTAGCTATATTCTTATACATAGGAGCAGTATTATAGTAGTTATATTCCTGTACATAGGGGCATTATTATAGTAGTTATATTCTTGTACATAGGAGCAGTATTATAGTAGTTATATTCTTGTACATAGGAGCAGTATTATAGTAGTTATATTCCTGTACATAGGAGCAGTATTATAGTAGTTATATTCTTGTACATAGGGGCAGTAATATAGTAGTTATATTCTTGTACATAGGAGCAGTATTATAGCAGTTATATTCTTGTACATAGGGGCAGTATTATAGTAGTTATATTCTTGCACATAGGAGCAGTATTATAGTAGTTATATTCTTGTACATAGGGGCAGTATTATAGTAGTTATATTCTTGTATATAGGAGTAGTATTATAGTAGTTATATTCTTGTACATAGGAGCAGTATTATAGTAGCTATATTCTTATACATAGGAGCAGTATTATAGTAGTTATATTCCTGTACATAGGGGCATTATTATAGTAGTTATATTCTTGTACATAGGAGCAGTATTATAGTAGTTATATTCTTGTACATAGGGGCAGTATTATAGTAGTTATATTCTAGTACATAGGGGCAGTATTATAGTAGTTATATTCTTGTACATAGGAGCAGTATTATAGTAGTTATATTCCTGTACATAGGGGCATTATTATAGTAGTTATATTCTTGTACATAGGAGCAGTATTATAGTAGTTATATTCTTGTACATAGGAGCAGTATTATAGTAGTTATATTCTTGTACATAGGAGCAGTATTATAGTAGTTATATTCTTGTACATAGGGGCAGTATTATAGTAGTTATATTCTTGTACATAGGGAGCAGTATTATAGTAGTTATATTCTTGTACATAGGGGCAGTATTATAGTAGTTATATTCTTGTACATAGGAGCAGTATTATAGTAGTTATATTCTTGTACATAGGAGCAGTATTATAGTAGTTATATTCTTGTACATAGGGGCAGTATTATAGTAGTTATATTCTTGTACATAGGAGCAGTATTATAGTAGTTATATTCTTGTACATAGGAGCAGTATTATAGTAGTTATATTCTTGTACATAGGGAGCAGTATTATAGTAGTTATATTCTTGTACATAGGGGCAGTATTATAGTAGTTATATTCTTGTACATAGGAGCAGTATTATAGTAGTTATATTCTTGTACATAGGATCAGTATTATAGTAATTATATTCTTGTATATAGGAGCAGTATTATAGTAGTTATATTCTTGTACATAGGGGGCAGTATTATAGTAGTTATATTCTTGTATATAGGAGCAGTATTATAGTAGTTATATTCCTGTACATAGGAGCAGTATTATAGTAATTATATTCTTGTACATAGGAGCAGTATTATAGTAGTTATATTCTTGTACATAGGGGGCAGTATTATAGTAGTTATATTCTTGTACATAGGAGCAGTATTATAGTAGCTATATTCTTGTACATAGGAGCAGTATTATAGTAATTATATTCTTGTACATAGGAGCAGTATTATAGTAGTTATATTCTTGTACATAGGGGGCAGTATTATAGTAGTTATATTCTTGTACATAGGGGCAGTATTATAGTAGCTATATTCTTGTACATAGGGGCAGTATTATAGTACTTATATTCTTGTACACAGGAGGCAGTATTATAGTAGTTATATTCTTGTACATAGGAGTAGTATTATAGTAGTTATATTCTTGTACATAGGAGCAGTATTATAGTAGCTATATTCTTATACATAGGAGCAGTATTATAGTAGTTATATTCCTGTACATAGGGGCATTATTATAGTAGTTATATTCTTGTACATAGGAGCAGTATTATAGTAGTTATATTCTTGTACATAGGAGCAGTATTATAGTAGTTATATTCCTGTACATAGGAGCAGTATTATAGTAGTTATATTCTTGCACATAGGAGCAGTATTATAGTAGTTATATTCTTGTACATAGGGGCAGTATTATAGTAGTTATATTCTTGTATATAGGAGTAGTATTATAGTAGTTATATTCTTGTACATAGGAGCAGTATTATAGTAGCTATATTCTTATACATAGGAGCAGTATTATAGTAGTTATATTCCTGTACATAGGGGCATTATTATAGTAGTTATATTCTTGTACATAGGAGCAGTATTAAAGTAGTTATATTCTTGTACATAGGAGCAGTATTATAGTAGTTATATTCCTGTACATAGGGGCATTATTATAGTAGTTATATTCTTGTACATAGGAGCAGTATTATAGTAGTTATATTCTTGTACATAGGAGCAGTATTATAGTAGTTATATTCTTGTACATAGGAGCAGTATTATAGTAGTTATATTCTTGTACTTAGGAGCAGTATTATAGTAGTTATATTCTTGTACATAGGAGCAGTATTATAGTAGTTATATTCTTGTACATAGGGGCATTATTATAGTAGTTATATTCTTGTACATAGGGGCAGTATTATAGTAGTTATATTCTTGTACATAGGAGCAGTATTATAGTAGTTATATTCTTGTACATAGGAGCAGTATTATAGTAGTTATATTCTTGTACATAGGGGCAGTATTATAGTAGTTATAATCTTGTACATAGGAGCAGTATTATAGTAGTTATATTCATGTACATAGGAGCAGAATTATAGTAGTTATATTCTTGTACATAGGGGGCAGTATTATAGTAGTTATATTCTTGTACATAGGAGCAGTATTATAGTAGTTATATTCTTGTACATAGGAGCGGTATTATAGCAGTTATATTCTTGTACATAGGAGCAGTATTATAGTAGTTATATTCTTGTACATAGGAGCGGTATTACAGTATTTATATTTTTGTACATAGGGGCAGTATTATAGTAGTTATATTCTTGTACATAGGAGCGGTATTATAGTAGTTATATTCTTGTACATAGGAGCGGTATTATAGCAGTTATATTCTTGTACATAGGAGCAGTATTATAGTAGTTATATTCTTGTACATAGGAGCGGAATTATAGTAGTTATATTTTTGTACATAGGGGCAGTATTATAGTAGTTATATTCTTGTACATAGGAGCAGTATTATAGTAGTTATATTCTTGTACACAGGAGCAGTATTATAGTAGTTATATTCCTGTACATAGGGGCAGTATTATAGTAGTTATATTCTTGTACATAGGGGGCAGTATTATAGTAGTTATATTCCTGTACATAGGGGCAGTATTATAGTAGTTATATTCTTGTACATAGGAGCAGTATTATAGTAGTTATATTCTTGTACACAGGAGCAGTATTATAGTAGTTATATTCCTGTACATAGGAGCAGTATTATAGTAGTTATATTCTTGTACATGGGGGCAGTATTATAGTAGTTATATTCCTGTACATAGGAGCATTATTATAGTAGTTATATTCTTGTACATAGGGGCAGTATTATAGTAGTTATATTCTTGTACATAGGAGCAGTATTATAGTAGTTATATTCTTGTACATAGGAGCAGTATTATAGTAGTTATATTCTTGTACATGGGGGCAGTATTATAGTAGTTATATTCTTGTACATAGGGGCCGTATTATAGTGGTTATATTCTTGTACATAGGGGCAGTATTATAGTAGTTATATTCTTGTACATAGGAGCAGTATTATAGTAGTTATATTCTTGTACATAGGGGCAGTATTATAGTAGTTATATTCTTGTACATAGGAGCGGAATTATAGTAGTTATATTTTTGTACATAGGGGCAGTATTATAGTAGTTATATTCTTGTACATAGGAGCAGTATTATAGTAGTTATATTCTTGTACACAGGAGCAGTATTATAGTAGTTATATTCCTGTACATAGGGGCAGTATTATAGTAGTTATATTCTTGTACATAGGGGGCAGTATTATAGTAGTTATATTCCTGTACATAGGGGCAGTATTATAGTAGTTATATTCTTGTACATAGGAGCAGTATTATAGTAGTTATATTCTTGTACACAGGAGCAGTATTATAGTAGTTATATTCCTGTACATAGGAGCAGTATTATAGTAGTTATATTCTTGTACATGGGGGCAGTATTATAGTAGTTATATTCCTGTACATAGGAGCATTATTATAGTAGTTATATTCTTGTACATAGGGGCAGTATTATAGTAGTTATATTCTTGTACATAGGAGCAGTATTATAGTAGTTATATTCTTGTACATAGGAGCAGTATTATAGTAGTTATATTCTTGTACATGGGGGCAGTATTATAGTAGTTATATTCTTGTACATAGGGGCCGTATTATAGTGGTTATATTCTTGTACATAGGGGCAGTATTATAGTAGTTATATTCTTGTACATAGGAGCAGTATTATAGTAGTTATATTCTTGTACATAGGGGCAGTATTATAGTAGTTATATTCTTGTACATAGGGAGCAGTATTATAGTAGTTATATTCTTGTACATAGGGGCAGTATTATAGTAGTTATATTCTTGTACATAGGAGCAGTATTATAGTAGTTATATTCTTGTACATAGGAGCAGTATTATAGTAGTTATATTCTTGTACATAGGAGCAGAATTATAGTAGTTATATTCTTGTACATAGGGAGCAGTATTATAGTAGTTATATTCTTGTACATAGGGGCAGTATTATAGTAGTTAAATTCTTGTACATAGGAGCAGTATTATAGTAGTTATATTCTTGTACATAGGGGCAGTATTATAGTAGTTATATTCTTGTACATAGGAGCAGTATTATAGTAGTTATATTCTTGTACATAGGAGCAGTATTATAGTAGTTATATTCTTGTACATAGGGAGCAGTATTATAGTAGTTATATTCTTGTACATAGGAGCAGTATTATAGTAGTTATATTCTTGTACATAGGGGCAGTATTATAGTAGTTATATTCTTGTATATAGGAGCAGTATTATAGTAGTTATATTCTTGTGCAGAGGAGCAGTATTATAGTAGTTATATTCCTGTACATAGGAGGCAGTATTATAGTAGTTATATTCTTGTACATAGGAGTAGTATTATAGTAGTTATATTCTTGTACATAGGAGCAGTATTATAGTAGCTATATTCTTATACATAGGAGCAGTATTATAGTAGTTATATTCCTGTACATAGGGGCATTATTATAGTAGTTATATTCTTGTACATAGGAGCAGTATTATAGTAGTTATATTCTTGTACATAGGAGCAGTATTATAGTAGTTATATTCCTGTACATAGGGGCATTATTATAGTAGTTATATTCTTGTACATAGGAGCAGTATTATAGTAGTTATATTCTTGTACATAGGAGCAGTATTATAGTAGTTATATTCTTGTACATAGGAGCAGTATTATAGTAGTTATATTCTTGTACTTAGGAGCAGTATTATAGTAGTTATATTCTTGTACATAGGAGCAGTATTATAGTAGTTATATTCTTGTACATAGGGGCATTATTATAGTAGTTATATTCTTGTACATAGGGGGCAGTATTATAGTAGTTATATTCTTGTACATAGGAGCAGTATTATAGTAGTTATATTCTTGTACATAGGAGCAGTATTATAGTAATTATATTCTTGTACATAGGAGCAGTATTATAGTATATTCTTGTACATAGGGGCATTATTATAGTAGTTATATTCTTGTACATAGGGGCATTATTATAGTAGTTATATTCTTGTACATAGGGGCAGTATTATAGTAGTTATATTCTTGTACATAGGAGCAGTACTGTAGTAGTTATATTCTTGCACATAGGAGCAGTATTATAGTAGTTATATTCTTGTACATAGGGGCAGTATTATAGTAGTTATATTCTTGTACATAGGAGAAGTATTATAGTAGTTATATTCTTGTACATAGGGGCAGTATTATAGTAGTTATATTCTTGTACATAGGGGCAGTATTATAGTAGTTATATTCTTGTACATAGGAGCAGTATTATAGTAGTTATATTCTTGTACATAGGGGCAGTATTATACTAGTTATATTCTTGTACATAGGAGCAGTATTATAGTAGTTATATTCTTGTACATAGGAGCAGTATTATAGTAGTTATATTCTTGTACATAGGGGCAGTATTATAGTAGTTATATTCTTGTACATAGGGGCAGTATTATAGTAGTTATATTCTTGTACATAGGAGCAGTATTATAGTAGTTATATTCTTGTACATAGGGGCAGTATTATAGTAGTTATATTCTTGTACATAGGAGCAGTATTATAGTAGTTATATTCTTGTACATAGGGGCAGTATTATAGTAGTTATATTATTGTACATAGGGGCAGTATTATAGTAGTAATATTCTTGTACATAGGGGCAGTATTATAGTAGTTATATTCTTGTACATAGGGGCAGTATTATAGTATTTATATTCTTGTGCATAGGGGCAGTATTATAGTAGCTATATTCTTGTACATAGATAGCAGTATTCTAGTAGTTATATTCTTGTACATAGGAGCAGTATTATACTAGTTATATTCTTGCACATAGGGGCAGTATTATAGTAGTTATATTCTTGTACATAGGAGCAGTATTATAGTAGTTATATTCTTGTACATAGGTGCAGTATTATAGTAGTTATAATCTTGTACATAGGAGCAGTATTATAGTAGTTATATTCTTGTACATAGGAGCGGTATTATAGTAGTTATATTTTTGTACATAGGGGCAGTATTATAGTAGTTATATTCTTGTACATAGGAGCAGTATTATAGTAGTTATATTCTTGTACACAGGAGCAGTATTATAGTAGTTATATTCCTGTACATAGGGGCAGTATTATAGTAGTTATATTCTTGTACATAGGGGGCAGTATTATAGTAGTTATATTCCTGTACATAGGGGCAGTATTATAGTAGTTATATTCTTGTACATAGGAGCAGTATTATAGTAGTTATATTCTTGTACATAGGGGCAGTATTATAGTAGTTATATTCTTGTACATAGGAGCAGTATTATAGTAGTTATATTCTTGTACACAGGAGCAGTATTATAGTAGTTATATTCCTGTACATAGGAGCAGTATTATAGTAGTTATATTCTTGTACATGGGGGCAGTATTATAGTAGTTATATTCCTGTACATAGGAGCAGTATTATAGTAGTCATATTCTTGTACATAGGGGCAGTATTATAGTAGTTATATTCTTGTACATAGGAGCAGTATTATAGTAGTTATATTCTTGTACATAGGAGCAGTATTATAGTAGTTATATTCTTGTACATGGGGGCAGTATTATAGTAGTTATATTCTTGTACATAGGGGCCGTATTATAGTGGTTATATTCTTGTACATAGGGGCAGTATTATAGTAGTTATATTCTTGTACATAGGAGCAGTATTATAGTAGTTATATTCTTGTACATAGGGGCAGTATTATAGTAGTTATATTCTTGTACATAGGGAGCAGTATTATAGTAGTTATATTCTTGTACATAGGGGCAGTATTATAGTAGTTATATTCTTGTACATAGGAGCAGTATTATAGTAGTTATATTCTTGTACATAGGAGCAGTATTATAGTAGTTATATTCTTGTACATAGGAGCAGAATTATAGTAGTTATATTCTTGTACATAGGGAGCAGTATTATAGTAGTTATATTCTTGTACATAGGGGCAGTATTATAGTAGTTAAATTCTTGTACATAGGAGCAGTATTATAGTAGTTATATTCTTGTACATAGGGGCAGTATTATAGTAGTTATATTCTTGTACATAGGAGCAGTATTATAGTAGTTATATTCTTGTACATAGGAGCAGTATTATAGTAGTTATATTCTTGTACATAGGGAGCAGTATTATAGTAGTTATATTCTTGTACATAGGAGCAGTATTATAGTAGTTATATTCTTGTACATAGGGGCAGTATTATAGTAGTTATATTCTTGTATATAGGAGCAGTATTATAGTAGTTATATTCTTGTGCAGAGGAGCAGTATTATAGTAGTTATATTCTTGTACATAGGAGTAGTATTATAGTAGTTATATTCTTGTACATAGGAGCAGTATTATAGTAGCTATATTCTTATACATAGGAGCAGTATTATAGTAGTTATATTCCTGTACATAGGGGCATTATTATAGTAGTTATATTCTTGTACATAGGAGCAGTATTATAGTAGTTATATTCTTGTACATAGGAGCAGTATTATAGTAGTTATATTCCTGTACATAGGGGCATTATTATAGTAGTTATATTCTTGTACATAGGAGCAGTATTATAGTAGTTATATTCTTGTACATAGGAGCAGTATTATAGTAGTTATATTCTTGTACATAGGAGCAGTATTATAGTAGTTATATTCTTGTACTTAGGAGCAGTATTATAGTAGTTATATTCTTGTACATAGGAGCAGTATTATAGTAGTTATATTCTTGTACATAGGGGCATTATTATAGTAGTTATATTCTTGTACATAGGGGGCAGTATTATAGTAGTTATATTCTTGTACATAGGAGCAGTATTATAGTAGTTATATTCTTGTACATAGGAGCAGTATTATAGTAATTATATTCTTGTACATAGGAGCAGTATTATAGTATATTCTTGTACATAGGGGCATTATTATAGTAGTTATATTCTTGTACATAGGGGCATTATTATAGTAGTTATATTCTTGTACATAGGGGCAGTATTATAGTAGTTATATTCTTGTACATAGGAGCAGTACTGTAGTAGTTATATTCTTGCACATAGGAGCAGTATTATAGTAGTTATATTCTTGTACATAGGGGCAGTATTATAGTAGTTATATTCTTGTACATAGGAGAAGTATTATAGTAGTTATATTCTTGTACATAGGGGCAGTATTATAGTAGTTATATTCTTGTACATAGGGGCAGTATTATAGTAGTTATATTCTTGTACATAGGAGAAGTATTATAGTAGTTATATTCTTGTACATAGGGGCAGTATTATAGTAGTTATATTCTTGTACATAGGGGCAGTATTATAGTAGTTATATTCTTGTACATAGGAGCAGTATTATAGTAGTTATATTCTTGTACATAGGGGCAGTATTATACTAGTTATATTCTTGTACATAGGAGCAGTATTATAGTAGTTATATTCTTGTACATAGGAGCAGTATTATAGTAGTTATATTCTTGTACATAGGGGCAGTATTATAGTAGTTATATTCTTGTACATAGGGGCAGTATTATAGTAGTTATATTCTTGTACATAGGAGCAGTATTATAGTAGTTATATTCTTGTACATAGGGGCAGTATTATAGTAGTTATATTCTTGTACATAGGAGCAGTATTATAGTAGTTATATTCTTGTACATAGGGGCAGTATTATAGTAGTTATATTATTGTACATAGGGGCAGTATTATAGTAGTTATATTCTTGTACATAGGGGCAGTATTATAGTAGTTATATTCTTGTACATAGGGGCAGTATTATAGTATTTATATTCTTGTGCATAGGGGCAGTATTATAGTAGCTATATTCTTGTACATAGATAGCAGTATTCTAGTAGTTATATTCTTGTACATAGGAGCAGTATTATACTAGTTATATTCTTGCACATAGGGGCAGTATTATAGTAGTTATATTCTTGTACATAGGAGCAGTATTATAGTAGATATATTCTTGTACATAGGTGCAGTATTATAGTAGTTATAATCTTGTACATAGGAGCAGTATTATAGTAGTTATATTCTTGTACATAGGAGCGGTATTATAGTAGTTATATTCTTGTACATAGGAGCGGTATTATAGCAGTTATATTCTTGTACATAGGAGCAGTATTATAGTAGTTATATTCTTGTACATAGGAGCGGTATTATAGTAGTTATATTTTTGTACATAGGGGCAGTATTATAGTAGTTATATTCTTGTACATAGGAGCAGTATTATAGTAGTTATATTCTTGTACATAGGAACAGTATTATAGTAGTTATATTCTTGTACATAGGAGCAGTATTATAGTAGTTATATTCTTGTACATAGGGGCAGTATTATAGTAGTTATATTCTTGTACATAGGGGCAGTATTATAGTAGTTATATTCTTGTACATAGGAGCAGTATTATAGTAGTTATATTCTTGTACATAGGGGCAGTATTATAGTAGTTATATTCTTGTACATAGGAGCAGTATTATAGTAGTTATATTCTTGTACATAGGGGCAGTATTATAGTAGTTATATTATTGTACATAGGGGCAGTATTATAGTAGTTATATTCTTGTACATAGGGGCAGTATTATAGTAGTTATATTCTTGTACATAGGGGCAGTATTATAGTATTTATATTCTTGTGCATAGGGGCAGTATTATAGTAGCTATATTCTTGTACATAGATAGCAGTATTCTAGTAGTTATATTCTTGTACATAGGAGCAGTATTATACTAGTTATATTCTTGCACATAGGGGCAGTATTATAGTAGTTATATTCTTGTACATAGGAGCAGTATTATAGTAGATATATTCTTGTACATAGGTGCAGTATTATAGTAGTTATAATCTTGTACATAGGAGCAGTATTATAGTAGTTATATTCTTGTACATAGGAGCGGTATTATAGTAGTTATATTCTTGTACATAGGAGCGGTATTATAGCAGTTATATTCTTGTACATAGGAGCAGTATTATAGTAGTTATATTCTTGTACATAGGAGCGGTATTATAGTAGTTATATTTTTGTACATAGGGGCAGTATTATAGTAGTTATATTCTTGTACATAGGAGCAGTATTATAGTAGTTATATTCTTGTACATAGGAACAGTATTATAGTAGTTATATTCTTGTATATAGGGGCAGTATTAAAGTAGTTATATTCTTGTACATAGGGGCAGTATTATAGTAGTTATATTCTTGTACATAGGAGCAGCATTATAGTAGTTATATTCTTGTACATAGGGGCAGTATAATAGTAGTTATATTCTTGTACATAGGGGCAGTATTATTGTAGTTATATTCTTGTACATAGGGGCAGTATTATAGTAGTTATATTCTTGTACATAGGGGCAGTATTATAGTAGTTATATTCTTGTACATAGAAGCAGTATTATAGTAGTTATATTCTTGTACATAGGAGCAGTATTATAGTAGTTATATTCTTGTACATAGGAGCAGTATTATAGTAGTTATATTCTTGTACATAGGAGCAGTATTATAGCAGTTATATTCTTGTACATAGGAGCAGTATTATAGTAGTTATATTCTTGTACATAGGAGCGGTATTATAGTAGTTATATTCTTGTACATAGGAACAGTATTATAGTAGTTATATTCTTGTATATAGGGGCAGTATTATAGTAGTTATATTCTTGTACATAGGGGCAGTATTATAGTAGTTATATTCTTGTACATAGGAGCAGTATTATAGTAGTTATATTCTTGTACATAGGGGCAGTATAATAGTAGTTATATTCTTGTACATAGGGGCAGTATTATAGTAGTTATATTCTTGTACATAGGAGCAGTATTATAGTAGTTATATTCTTGTACATAGGGGCAGTATAATAGTAGTTATATTCTTGTACATAGGGGCAGTATTATAGTAGTTATATTCTTGTACATAGGGGCAGTATTATAGTAGTTATATTCTTGTACATAGGGGCAGTATTATAGTAGTTATATTCTTGTACATAGGGACAGTATTATAGTAGTTATATTCTTGTACATAGGGGCAGTATTATAGTAGTTATATTCGTGTACATAGAAGCAGTATTATAGTAGTTATATTCTTGCATGTACATAAGGGCAGTATTACAGTAGTTATATTCTTATATATAGGGGCAGTGTTATATTAGTTATATTCTTGTACATAGGAGCAGTATTATAGTAGATATACTCTTGTACATAGGAGCAGTATTATAGTAGTTATATTCTTGTACATAGGGGCAGTATTATAATAGTTATATTCCTGTACATAGCAGTATTATAGTAGTTATATTCTTGTACATAGGAGCAGTATTATAGCAGTTATATTCTTGTACATAGGGGCAGTATTATAGTAGTTATATTCTTGTACATAGGAGCAGTATTATAGTAGTTATATTCTTGTACATAGGGGCAGTATTACAGTAGTTATATTCTTGTATATAGGAGCAGTATTATAGTAGTTATATTCTTGTACATAGGAGCAGTATTATAGTAGTTATATTCTTGTACATAGGGGCAGTATTACAGTAGTTATATTCTTGTACATAGGAGCAGTATTATAACAGTTATATTCTTGTACATAGGGGCAGTATTATAGTAGTTATATTCTTGTACATAGAGGCAGTATTATAGCAGTTATATTCTTGTACATAGGGGCAGTATTATAGTAGTTATATTCTTGTACATAGGAGCAGTATTATAGTAGTTATATTCTTGTACATAGGGGCAGTATTACAGTAGTTATATTGTTGTATATAGGAGCAGTATTATATTAGTTATATTCTTGTGCATAGGAGCAGTATTATAGTAGTTATATTCTTGTACATAGGGGCAGTATTATAGTAGTTATATTCTTGTACATAGGGGCAGTATTATAGTAGTTATATTCCTGTACATAGCAGTATTATAGTAGTTATATTCTTGTACATAGGAGCAGTATTATAGCAGTTATATTCTTGTACATAGGGAGCAGTATTATAGTAGTTATATTCTTGTACATAGGCGCACTATTATAGTAGTTATATTCTTGTACATAGGGGCAGTATTATAGTAGTTATATTCTTGTACATAGGGAGCAGTATTATAGTAGTTATATTCTTGTACATAGGGGCAGTATTATAGTAGTTATATTCTTGTACATAGGAGCAGTATTATAGTAGTTATATTCTTGTACATAGGAGCAGTATTATAGTAGTTATACTCTTGTACATAGGGGGCAGTATTATAGTAGTTATATTCTTGTACATAGGGGCAGTATTATAGTAGCTATATTCCTGTACATAGGGGGCAGTATTATAGTAGTTATATTCTTGTACATAGGGGCAGTATTATAGTAGTTATATTCTTGTACATAGGAGCAGTATTATAGTAGTTATATTCTTGTACATAGGGGCAGTATTACAGTAGTTATATTCTTGTATATAGGAGCAGTATTATATTAGTTATATTCTTGTGCATAGGAGCAGTATTATAGTAGTTATATTCTTGTACATAAGGGCAGTATTACAGTAGTTATATTCTTATATATAGGGGCAGTGTTATATTAGTTATATTCTTGTACATAGGAGCAGTATTATAGTAGTTATATTCTTGTACATAGGGGCAGTATTATAGTAGTTATATTCTTGTACATAGGGGCAGTATTATAGTAGTTATATTCCTGTACATAGCAGTATTATAGTAGTTATATTCTTGTACATAGGAGCAGTATTATAGCAGTTATATTCTTGTACATAGGGGCAGTATTATAGTAGTTATATTCTTGTACATAGGGGCAGTATTATAGTATTTATATTCTTGTGCATAGGGGCAGTATTATAGTAGCTATATTCTTGTACATAGATAGCAGTATTCTAGTAGTTATATTCTTGTACATAGGAGCAGTATTATACTAGTTATATTCTTGCACATAGGGGCAGTATTATAGTAGTTATATTCTTGTACATAGGAGCAGTATTATAGTAGATATATTCTTGTACATAGGTGCAGTATTATAGTAGTTATAATCTTGTACATAGGAGCAGTATTATAGTAGTTATATTCTTGTACATAGGAGCGGTATTATAGTAGTTATATTCTTGTACATAGGAGCGGTATTATAGCAGTTATATTCTTGTACATAGGAGCAGTATTATAGTAGTTATATTCTTGTACATAGGAGCGGTATTATAGTAGTTATATTTTTGTACATAGGGGCAGTATTATAGTAGTTATATTCTTGTACATAGGAGCAGTATTATAGTAGTTATATTCTTGTACATAGGAACAGTATTATAGTAGTTATATTCTTGTATATAGGGGCAGTATTAAAGTAGTTATATTCTTGTACATAGGGGCAGTATTATAGTAGTTATATTCTTGTACATAGGAGCAGCATTATAGTAGTTATATTCTTGTACATAGGGGCAGTATAATAGTAGTTATATTCTTGTACATAGGGGCAGTATTATTGTAGTTATATTCTTGTACATAGGGGCAGTATTATAGTAGTTATATTCTTGTACATAGGGGCAGTATTATAGTAGTTATATTCTTGTACATAGAAGCAGTATTATAGTAGTTATATTCTTGTACATAGGAGCAGTATTATAGTAGTTATATTCTTGTACATAGGAGCAGTATTATAGTAGTTATATTCTTGTACATAGGAGCGGTATTATAGCAGTTATATTCTTGTACATAGGAGCAGTATTATAGTAGTTATATTCTTGTACATAGGAGCGGTATTATAGTAGTTATATTCTTGTACATAGGAACAGTATTATAGTAGTTATATTCTTGTATATAGGGGCAGTATTATAGTAGTTATATTCTTGTACATAGGGGCAGTATTATAGTAGTTATATTCTTGTACATAGGAGCAGTATTATAGTAGTTATATTCTTGTACATAGGGGCAGTATAATAGTAGTTATATTCTTGTACATAGGGGCAGTATTATAGTAGTTATATTCTTGTACATAGGAGCAGTATTATAGTAGTTATATTCTTGTACATAGGGGCAGTATAATAGTAGTTATATTCTTGTACATAGGGGCAGTATTATAGTAGTTATATTCTTGTACATAGGGGCAGTATTATAGTAGTTATATTCTTGTACATAGGGGCAGTATTATAGTAGTTATATTCTTGTACATAGGGACAGTATTATAGTAGTTATATTCTTGTACATAGGGGCAGTATTATAGTAGTTATATTCGTGTACATAGAAGCAGTATTATAGTAGTTATATTCTTGCATGTACATAAGGGCAGTATTACAGTAGTTATATTCTTATATATAGGGGCAGTGTTATATTAGTTATATTCTTGTACATAGGAGCAGTATTATAGTAGATATACTCTTGTACATAGGAGCAGTATTATAGTAGTTATATTCTTGTACATAGGGGCAGTATTATAATAGTTATATTCCTGTACATAGCAGTATTATAGTAGTTATATTCTTGTACATAGGAGCAGTATTATAGCAGTTATATTCTTGTACATAGGGGCAGTATTATAGTAGTTATATTCTTGTACATAGGAGCAGTATTATAGTAGTTATATTCTTGTACATAGGGGCAGTATTACAGTAGTTATATTCTTGTATATAGGAGCAGTATTATAGTAGTTATATTCTTGTACATAGGAGCAGTATTATAGTAGTTATATTCTTGTACATAGGGGCAGTATTACAGTAGTTATATTCTTGTACATAGGAGCAGTATTATAACAGTTATATTCTTGTACATAGGGGCAGTATTATAGTAGTTATATTCTTGTACATAGAGGCAGTATTATAGCAGTTATATTCTTGTACATAGGGGCAGTATTATAGTAGTTATATTCTTGTACATAGGAGCAGTATTATAGTAGTTATATTCTTGTACATAGGGGCAGTATTACAGTAGTTATATTGTTGTATATAGGAGCAGTATTATATTAGTTATATTCTTGTGCATAGGAGCAGTATTATAGTAGTTATATTCTTGTACATAGGGGCAGTATTATAGTAGTTATATTCTTGTACATAGGGGCAGTATTATAGTAGTTATATTCCTGTACATAGCAGTATTATAGTAGTTATATTCTTGTACATAGGAGCAGTATTATAGCAGTTATATTCTTGTACATAGGGAGCAGTATTATAGTAGTTATATTCTTGTACATAGGCGCACTATTATAGTAGTTATATTCTTGTACATAGGGGCAGTATTATAGTAGTTATATTCTTGTACATAGGGAGCAGTATTATAGTAGTTATATTCTTGTACATAGGGGCAGTATTATAGTAGTTATATTCTTGTACATAGGAGCAGTATTATAGTAGTTATATTCTTGTACATAGGAGCAGTATTATAGTAGTTATACTCTTGTACATAGGGGGCAGTATTATAGTAGTTATATTCTTGTACATAGGGGCAGTATTATAGTAGCTATATTCCTGTACATAGGGGGCAGTATTATAGTAGTTATATTCTTGTACATAGGGGCAGTATTATAGTAGTTATATTCTTGTACATAGGAGCAGTATTATAGTAGTTATATTCTTGTACATAGGGGCAGTATTACAGTAGTTATATTCTTGTATATAGGAGCAGTATTATATTAGTTATATTCTTGTGCATAGGAGCAGTATTATAGTAGTTATATTCTTGTACATAAGGGCAGTATTACAGTAGTTATATTCTTATATATAGGGGCAGTGTTATATTAGTTATATTCTTGTATATAGGAGCAGTATTATAGTAGTTATATTCTTGTACATAGGGGCAGTATTATAGTAGTTATATTCTTGTACATAGGGGCAGTATTATAGTAGTTATATTCCTGTACATAGCAGTATTATAGTAGTTATATTCTTGTACATAGGAGCAGTATTATAGCAGTTATATTCTTGTATATATAGGGCGGTATTATAGTAGTTATATTCTTGTACATAGGGAGCAGTATTATAGTAGTTATATTCTTGTACATAGGGAGCAGTATTATAGTAGTTATATTCCTGTACATAGCAGTATTATAGTAGTTATATTCTTGTACATAGGGGGCAGTATTATAGTAGTTATATTCTTGTATACAGGAGCAGTATTATAGTAGTTATATTCTTGTACATAGGGGCACTATTATAGTAGTTATATTCTTGTACATAGGAGCAGTATTATAGTAGTTATATTCTTGTACATAGGGGCAGTATTATAGTAGTTATATTCTTGTACATAGGAGTAGTATTATAGTAGTTATATTCTTGTACATAGGGGCACTATTATAGTAGTTATATTCTTGTACATAGGAGCAGTATTATAGTAGTTATATTCTTGTACATAGGCGCACTATTATAGTAGTTATATTCTTGTACATAGGGGCAGTATTATAGTAGTTATATTCTTGTACATAGGGAGCAGTATTATAGTAGTTATATTCTTGTACATAGGGGCAGTATTATAGTAGTTATATTCTTGTACATAGGAGCAGTATTATAGTAGTTATACTCTTGTACATAGGGGGCAGTATTATAGTAGTTATATTCTTGCACATAGGGGCAGTATTATAGTAGTTATATTCTTGTACATAGGAGCAGTATTATAGTAGATATATTCTTGTACATAGGTGCAGTATTATAGTAGTTATAATCTTGTACATAGGAGCAGTATTATAGTAGTTATATTCTTGTACATAGGAGCGGTATTATAGTAGTTATATTCTTGTACATAGGAGCGGTATTATAGCAGTTATATTCTTGTACATAGGAGCAGTATTATAGTAGTTATATTCTTGTACATAGGAGCGGTATTATAGTAGTTATATTTTTGTACATAGGGGCAGTATTATAGTAGTTATATTCTTGTACATAGGAGCAGTATTATAGTAGTTATATTCTTGTACATAGGAACAGTATTATAGTAGTTATATTCTTGTATATAGGGGCAGTATTAAAGTAGTTATATTCTTGTACATAGGGGCAGTATTATAGTAGTTATATTCTTGTACATAGGAGCAGCATTATAGTAGTTATATTCTTGTACATAGGGGCAGTATAATAGTAGTTATATTCTTGTACATAGGGGCAGTATTATTGTAGTTATATTCTTGTACATAGGGGCAGTATTATAGTAGTTATATTCTTGTACATAGGGGCAGTATTATAGTAGTTATATTCTTGTACATAGAAGCAGTATTATAGTAGTTATATTCTTGTACATAGGAGCAGTATTATAGTAGTTATATTCTTGTACATAGGAGCAGTATTATAGTAGTTATATTCTTGTACATAGGAGCGGTATTATAGCAGTTATATTCTTGTACATAGGAGCAGTATTATAGTAGTTATATTCTTGTACATAGGAGCGGTATTATAGTAGTTATATTCTTGTACATAGGAACAGTATTATAGTAGTTATATTCTTGTATATAGGGGCAGTATTATAGTAGTTATATTCTTGTACATAGGGGCAGTATTATAGTAGTTATATTCTTGTACATAGGAGCAGTATTATAGTAGTTATATTCTTGTACATAGGGGCAGTATAATAGTAGTTATATTCTTGTACATAGGGGCAGTATTATAGTAGTTATATTCTTGTACATAGGAGCAGTATTATAGTAGTTATATTCTTGTACATAGGGGCAGTATAATAGTAGTTATATTCTTGTACATAGGGGCAGTATTATAGTAGTTATATTCTTGTACATAGGGGCAGTATTATAGTAGTTATATTCTTGTACATAGGGGCAGTATTATAGTAGTTATATTCTTGTACATAGGGACAGTATTATAGTAGTTATATTCTTGTACATAGGGGCAGTATTATAGTAGTTATATTCGTGTACATAGAAGCAGTATTATAGTAGTTATATTCTTGCATGTACATAAGGGCAGTATTACAGTAGTTATATTCTTATATATAGGGGCAGTGTTATATTAGTTATATTCTTGTACATAGGAGCAGTATTATAGTAGATATACTCTTGTACATAGGAGCAGTATTATAGTAGTTATATTCTTGTACATAGGGGCAGTATTATAATAGTTATATTCCTGTACATAGCAGTATTATAGTAGTTATATTCTTGTACATAGGAGCAGTATTATAGCAGTTATATTCTTGTACATAGGGGCAGTATTATAGTAGTTATATTCTTGTACATAGGAGCAGTATTATAGTAGTTATATTCTTGTACATAGGGGCAGTATTACAGTAGTTATATTCTTGTATATAGGAGCAGTATTATAGTAGTTATATTCTTGTACATAGGAGCAGTATTATAGTAGTTATATTCTTGTACATAGGGGCAGTATTACAGTAGTTATATTCTTGTACATAGGAGCAGTATTATAACAGTTATATTCTTGTACATAGGGGCAGTATTATAGTAGTTATATTCTTGTACATAGAGGCAGTATTATAGCAGTTATATTCTTGTACATAGGGGCAGTATTATAGTAGTTATATTCTTGTACATAGGAGCAGTATTATAGTAGTTATATTCTTGTACATAGGGGCAGTATTACAGTAGTTATATTGTTGTATATAGGAGCAGTATTATATTAGTTATATTCTTGTGCATAGGAGCAGTATTATAGTAGTTATATTCTTGTACATAGGGGCAGTATTATAGTAGTTATATTCTTGTACATAGGGGCAGTATTATAGTAGTTATATTCCTGTACATAGCAGTATTATAGTAGTTATATTCTTGTACATAGGAGCAGTATTATAGCAGTTATATTCTTGTACATAGGGAGCAGTATTATAGTAGTTATATTCTTGTACATAGGCGCACTATTATAGTAGTTATATTCTTGTACATAGGGGCAGTATTATAGTAGTTATATTCTTGTACATAGGGAGCAGTATTATAGTAGTTATATTCTTGTACATAGGGGCAGTATTATAGTAGTTATATTCTTGTACATAGGAGCAGTATTATAGTAGTTATATTCTTGTACATAGGAGCAGTATTATAGTAGTTATACTCTTGTACATAGGGGGCAGTATTATAGTAGTTATATTCTTGTACATAGGGGCAGTATTATAGTAGCTATATTCCTGTACATAGGGGGCAGTATTATAGTAGTTATATTCTTGTACATAGGGGCAGTATTATAGTAGTTATATTCTTGTACATAGGAGCAGTATTATAGTAGTTATATTCTTGTACATAGGGGCAGTATTACAGTAGTTATATTCTTGTATATAGGAGCAGTATTATATTAGTTATATTCTTGTGCATAGGAGCAGTATTATAGTAGTTATATTCTTGTACATAAGGGCAGTATTACAGTAGTTATATTCTTATATATAGGGGCAGTGTTATATTAGTTATATTCTTGTACATAGGAGCAGTATTATAGTAGTTATATTCTTGTACATAGGGGCAGTATTATAGTAGTTATATTCTTGTACATAGGGGCAGTATTATAGTAGTTATATTCCTGTACATAGCAGTATTATAGTAGTTATATTCTTGTACATAGGAGCAGTATTATAGCAGTTATATTCTTGTACATAGGGAGCAGTATTATAGTAGTTATATTCCTGTACATAGCAGTATTATAGTAGTTATATTCTTGTATATATAGGGCGGTATTATAGTAGTTATATTCTTGTACATAGGGAGCAGTATTATAGTAGTTATATTCTTGTACATAGGGAGCAGTATTATAGTAGTTATATTCCTGTACATAGCAGTATTATAGTAGTTATATTCTTGTACATAGGGGGCAGTATTATAGTAGTTATATTCTTGTATACAGGAGCAGTATTATAGTAGTTATATTCTTGTACATAGGGGCACTATTATAGTAGTTATATTCTTGTACATAGGAGCAGTATTATAGTAGTTATATTCTTGTACATAGGGGCAGTATTATAGTAGTTATATTCTTGTACATAGGAGTAGTATTATAGTAGTTATATTCTTGTACATAGGGGCACTATTATAGTAGTTATATTCTTGTACATAGGAGCAGTATTATAGTAGTTATATTCTTGTACATAGGCGCACTATTATAGTAGTTATATTCTTGTACATAGGGGCAGTATTATAGTAGTTATATTCTTGTACATAGGGAGCAGTATTATAGTAGTTATATTCTTGTACATAGGGGCAGTATTATAGTAGTTATATTCTTGTACATAGGAGCAGTATTATAGTAGTTATACTCTTGTACATAGGGGGCAGTATTATAGTAGTTATATTCTTGTACATAGGGGCAGTATTATAGTAGCTATATTCCTGTACATAGGGGGCAGTATTATAGTAGTTATATTCTTGTACATAGGGGCAGTATTATAGTAGTTATATTCTTGTACATAGGAGCAGTATTATAGTAGTTATATTCTTGTACATAGGAGCAGTATTATAGTAGTTATATTCTTGTACATAGGGGCAGTATTATAGTAGTTATATTCTTGTACATAGGACCAGTATTATAGTAGTTATATTCTTGTACATAGGGGCAGTATTATAGCAGTTATATTCTTGTACATAGGGGCAGTATTATAGTAGTTATATTCTTGTACATAGGAGCAGTATTATAGTAGTTATATTCTTGTACATAGGGGCAGTATTACAGTAGTTATATTCTTGTATATAGGAGCAGTATTATATTAGTTATATTCTTGTGCATAGGAGCAGTATTATAGTAGTTATATTCTTGTACATAAGGGCAGTATTACAGTAGTTATATTCTTATATATAGGGGCAGTGTTATATTAGTTATATTCTTGTACATAGGAGCAGTATTATAGTAGTTATATTCTTGTACATAGGGGCAGTATTATAGTAGTTATATTCTTGTACATAGGGGCAGTATTAACGCAGTGTGAACACGGTGTATACTTTTACTAGGGCGCTTTAAACGGGGAGCCGGTGTCCAGTCACTGTATGGCCATATTATATGTGCACTGTGTGGCACTATTAGATTACCGTGTATGGCGCTAGTATCCCTGAACTCTGCAGTGTACCTGAAGACACAAGGAGCCCCTGGGAGCAGAGCTGTGCTCCGCGTTGCACCCGGGGTACCACACACATTATTACGTAGACATGGCAGAAGATCGGGGTCCGCGATCGCTCTCAGATCCCCCCGCGCCACTTCTCTCGGATTACGAGGGAGCATGCCAGGATAGTAAACTGCAGCCGCAGCTCCGGCACGAGACCTCCCGGACCCCCACACGTTGCTATAGACAGAAGAACTTGTTATCCTTGGTTCCTGGGGTCTGGTTGTGTTCTCGATGAACAACATCCCCCACAATGTCCCCCTCTCCCTCCGGACCTCAATACCAGCTAAATATAGAGCGCGTTACTATATATAGAGCAACAGGAAGCCGCCATACTCATCCCCTGACCAGAGGCAGAGAGCAGAGGACGGGACAGAGAGCAGAGGACGGGGCAGAGAGCAGAGGACGGGGCAGAGAGTAGAGGACGGGGCAGAGAGCAGAGGATGGGACAGAGAGCAGAGGACGGGACAGAGAGCAGAGGATGGGACAGAGAGCAGAGGACGGGACAGAGAGCAGAGGACGGGGCAGAGGACGGGACAGAGAGCAGAGGACGGGACAGAGAGCAGAGGACGGGGCAGAGAGCAGAGGACGGGGCAGAGAGCAGAGGACGGGGCAGAGAGCAGAGGACGGGGCAGAGAGCAGAGGACGGGACAGAGAGCAGAGGACGGGACAGAGAGCAGAGGATGGGACAAAGAGCAGAGGACGGGACAGAGAGCAGAGGACGGGGCAGAGGACGGGACAGAGAGCAGAGGACGGGACAGAGAGCAGAGGACGGGGCAGAGAGCAGAGGACGGGGCAGAGAGCAGAGGATGGGACAGAGAGCAGAGGACGGGACAGAGAGCAGAGGACGGGACAGAGAGCAGAGGATGGGACAGAGAGCAGAGGACGGGGCAGAGGACGGGACAGAGAGCAGAGGACGGGACAGAGAGCAGAGGACGGGACAGAGAGCAGAGGACGGGGCAGAGAGCAGAGGACGGGGCAGAGAGCTGAGGACGGGACAGAGAGCAGAGGACAGGGCAGAGGACGGGACAGACAGAGGACGGGGCAGAGAGCAGAGGACGGGACAGAGAGCTGAGGACGGGGCAGAGAGCAGAGGATGGGGCAGAGAGCAGAGGACGGGGCAGAGAGCAGAGGACGGGGCAGAGAGCAGAGGACGGGGCAGAGAGCAGAGGACGGGGCAGAGGACGGGGCAGAGAGCAGAGGACGGGGCAGAGGACGGGGCAGAGAGCAGAGGACGGGACAGAGAGCAGAGGACGGGGCAGAGGACGGGGCAGAGAGCAGAGGACGGGGCAGAGAGCAGAGGACGGGACAGAGAGCAGAGGATGGGACAGAGAGCAGAGGACGGGACAGAGAGCAGAGGACGGGGCAGAGAGCAGAGGACGGGGCAGAGAGCAGAGGACGGGGCAGAGAGCAGAGGACGGGGCAGAGAGCAGAGGACGGGGCAGAGGACGGGACAGAGAGCAGAGGACGGGGCAGAGAGCAGAGGACGGGACAGAGAGCAGAGGACGGGACAGAGAGCAGAGGACGGGACAGAGAGCAGAGGACGGGACAGAGAGCAGAGGACGGGGCAGAGAGCAGAGGACGGGGCAGAGAGCAGAGGACGGGGCAGAGAGCTGAGGACGGGACAGAGAGCAGAGGACAGGGCAGAGGACGGGACAGACAGAGGACGGGGCAGAGAGCAGAGGACGGGACAGAGAGCAGAGGACAGGGCAGAGAGCAGAGGACGGGACGGAGAGCAGAGGAAGGGACGGAGAGCAGAGGACGGGACAGAGAGCTGAGGACGGGGCAGAGAGCAGAGGACGGGGCAGAGAGCAGAGGACGGGGCAGAGAGCAGAGGACGGGGCAGAGGACGGGGCAGAGAGCAGAGGACGGGGCAGAGGACGGGGCAGAGAGCAGAGGACGGGACAGAGAGCAGAGGACGGGGCAGAGGACGGGGCAGAGAGCAGAGGACGGGGCAGAGAGCAGAGGACGGGACAGAGAGCAGAGGATGGGACAGAGAGCAGAGGACGGGACAGAGAGCAGAGGACGGGACAGAGAGCAGAGGACGGGACAGAGAGCAGAGGACGGGACAGAGAGCAGAGGACGGGACAGAGAGAGGACGGGGCAGAGGACGGGGCAGAGAGCAGAGGACGGGGCAGAGAGCTGAGGACGGGACAGAGAGCAGAGGACAGGGCAGAGGACGGGACAGAGACAGAGGACGGGGCAGAGAGCAGAGGACGGGACAGAGAGCAGAGGACGGGACAGAGAGCAGAGGACGGGACAGAGAGCAGAGGACGGGACAGAGAGCAGAGGACGGGACAGAGAGCAGAGGACGGGACAGAGAGCAGAGGACGGGGCAGAGAGCAGAGGACGGGACAGAGAGCAGAGGACGGGACAGAGAGCAGAGGATGGGCAGGGACGGGGCAGAGGACGGGACAGAGAGCAGAGGATGGGCAGGGACGGGGCAGAGGACGGGACAGAGAGCAGAGGACGGGCGGGGACGGGGCATGGAACACCTCTGTATTACAGGCAGGGGCCCCCACCCACCTCTGTATTACAGGAAGGGGCCCCCACCCACCTCTGTATTACAGGCAGGAGCCCCCACCCACCTCTGTATTATAGATAGGAGCCCCCACCCACCTCTGTATTACAGGCAGGGGCCCCCACCCACCTCTGTATTACAAGCAGGAGCCCCCACCCACCTCTGTATTACAGGCAGGAGACCCCACCCACCCCTGTATTACAGGCAGGAGCCCCCACCCACCTCTGTATTACAGGCAGGAGCCCCCACCCACCCCTGTATTACAGGCAGGAGCCCCCACCCACCTCTGTATTACAGGCAGGAGCCCCCACCCACCTCTGTATTACAGGCAGGAGCCCCCACCCACCCCTGTATTACAGGCAGGAGCCCCCACCCACCTCTGTATTACAGGCAGGAGCCCCCACCCACCCCTGTATTACAGGCAGGAGCCCCCACCCACTTCTGTATTACAGGCAGGAGCCCCCACCCACCCCTGTATAACAGGCAGGAGCCCCCACCCACCTCTGTATAACAGGCAGGAGCCCCCACCCACCCCTGTATAACAGGCAGGAGCCCCCACCCACCCCTGTATTACAGGCAGGAGCCCCCACCCACTTCTGTATTACAGGCAGGAGCCCCCACCCACCCCTGTATAACAGGCAGGAGCCCCCACCCACCCCTGTATAACAGGCAGGAGCCCCCACCCACCCCTGTATAACAGGCAGGAGCCCCCACCCACCTCTGTATTACAGGCAGGAGCCCCCACCCACCTCTGTATTACAGGCAGGAGCCCCCACCCACCTCTGTATTACAGGCAGGAGCCCCCACCCACCTCTGTATTACAGGCAGGAGCCCCCTTAGGAGGAGAACAGGGACGACTAGAAGGTTAGAGAACAGTTGATGAGCGGACATGTCTCGGATACATGCACACACTGACTACAGATACACACGGGTTATATCACGGTACCTGCTCTCTATGTGGAAAGTGTCAGAGTCTTCGGACCCCCGGACCCTCTCAGCATCCAGGCAGGAGAGACTGGAGCTGCGGGACAAGACAATGCAACATTCAGGCGAGGTCATCAATGGCCGCATTGTAGCAGAGCCGGAGCATTGTGTCAGCGGAGGACAGAGGAGCGGACCCCCAGCCCCGTACCTGACACCAGACATGCCGGGGGGAGGAACACGACAGCAGAAATGAGTACACCCCGTCACCAATATCTCACCCAACACTACAAGTTTACACTCTCTGACAAGTCTTGTTTTAAAGAATATTTTCCCCCATAACAGGAGAGTGAGGATGTAAGATAACTACACAAGCTCCAGAGGGCGACATATTACATCTGTGCCAGGTAGCCCCCCGACAGGCGGCTCCTGCGCCCCCGATAACTCCCGCGCCCCCCCCCCCCGACACCGGCAGCCCCCGCGCCCCCCCCCGACCCCCCCCCCAACACCGGCAACTCCTGTGACCCCCAACACCAGCAGCTCATGTATAGTTTTGGGCACAAAATACTATATCTCCTAAATCAACGATTAAATCATCCTATCAAAAAAGCTCGGAGAACTTCTTAATAAAACCAACAATTCTTCATTAACCCCACTAATGAATAACACACAGATTGTAAGTAGTCCGTGATTGGACAATACCTGATACCCTCCAGTAAGAAGTGGTACAACTATCAGACAGCTCCTTAATAATACATGATTATTATAAGCTCCTGGAGAACGGCAGTCACATCTCCACTAGTCACACACAGTCACTACAGAAATGTTATATACAGAGGGGGTTTCATATTCTTTTATTATTACACTGCCCTCTAGTGGGATGGAAAGACCCATATATCCTCCTGCAATCATTCCTATAGATCCTTATACGCCTTTTTGCAGATTTTGCCAAGCACCATCCAATACCCTTATATATCTCCTTTACATTTATATCTTAATCCCTGCAAAAATGCATAAACAAAGAGGAAAGCTTTCTAAAGGGCAAAGTGCAATATAGTAGTATTATATTGGTGCACGGCAATCCCCATAGGAATAGATGCATCTAACCCTTAGGGTACCGTCACACATTGAAATTTTCATCGCTGCGACGGCACGATTCGTGACGTCGCAGCGTCGTATAATCATCGCTCCAGCGTCGTAGACTGCGGTCACACGTTGCAATCACGGCGCTGGAGCGATGCCGAAGTCCCCAGGTAACCAGGGTAAACATCGGGTAACTAAGCGCAGGGCCGCGCTTAGTAACCCGATGTTTACCCTGGTTACCAGCGTAAATGTAAAAAAACAAACAGTACATACTCACCCGTCGGTGTCCTTCAGGTCCCTGGCCGTCTGCTTCCTGCTCTGAGTGCAGCCGTACAGTGAGAGCAGATCGCAGCACCGCTGCGCTCTGCTCTCACTTTCCGGCCGGCACTCAGAGCAGGAAGCAGACGGCAAGGGACCTGAAGGACACCGACGGGTGAGTATGTACGGTTTGGTTTTTTTACGTTTACGCTGGTAACCACGGTAAACATCGGGTTACTAAGCGCGGCCCTGCGCTTAGTTACCCGATGTTTACCCTGGTTACAAGCGAAGACATCGCTGGATCGCTGTCACACACAACGATCCAGCGATGTCAGCGGGTGATCAAGCGACGAAAGAAAGTTCCAAACGATCTGCTACGACGTACGATTCTCAGCAGGGTGTCTGATCGCAGTAGCGTGTCAGACACAGCGATATCGTAACGATATCGCTAGAACGTCACGAATCGTAACGTCGTAGCGATGGAAATTTCAATGTGTGACAGTACCCTTAGGGTGACACCACCGAGTCAGACTGAAGGGCCACGTGTGGAGCCTCCTAACCCACGGTTCACGTTCTTGCTTCTTCCGAAGGGTTTTCCAAATGACTTCTGGGTTTTCATTGGCTGTAAGCCATAATCATCAACATTAACACAAATCAACACATGAAATAGATCACTCTGTGTAATAACTCTAAAGAATATAGGAGATTCACTTTTTGTATTGAAGAACTGAAATAAATTAAATTTTTGAAGATATCCTAATTTAGTGAGAAGCACTTGTATCACCCAGCTCAGAGTATGTACATGTATGATCAGTCACCGGCCAGGATCTGTATATGTACATGTATAATCAGTCACCGGCCAGGATCTGTGTATGTACATGTATGACCAGTCACCGGCCAGAATCTGTATATGTACATGTATGATCAGTCACCGGCCAGGATCTATGTATGTACATGTATGATCAGTCACCGGCCAGGATCTGTATATGTACATGTATGATCAGTCACCAGCCAGGATCTATGTATGTACATGTATGATCAGTCACCGGCCAGGATCTGTATATGTACATGTATGATCAGTCACCGGCCAGGATCTGTGTATGTACATGTATGATCAGTCACTGGCCAGGATCTGTGTATGTACATGTATGATCAGTCACCGGCCAGGATCTGTATATGTACATGTATGATCAGTCACCGGCCAGGATCTGTATATGTACATGTATGATCAGTCACTGGCCAGGATCTGTGTATGTACATGTATGATCAGTCACTGGCCAGGATCTGTGTATGTACATGTATGATCAGTCACCGGCCAGGATCTGGATATGTACATGTATGATCAGTCACCGGCCAGGATCTGTATATGTACATGTATGATCAGTCACCAGCCAGGATCTGTATATGTACATGTATGATCAGTCACCGGCCAGGATCTATGTATGTACATGTATGATCAGTCATTGGCCAGGATCTGTGTATGTACATGTATGATCAGTCACCGGCCAGGATCTGTATATGTACATGTATGATCAGTCACCGGCCAGGATCTATGTATGTACATGTATGATCAGTCATTGACCAGGATCTATGTATGTACATGTATGATCAGTCGCCAGGCAGGATCTGTGTATGTACATGTATGATCAGTCACCGGCCAGGATCTATGTATGTACATGTATGATCCGTCACCGGCCAGGATCTGTATATGTACATGTATGATCAGTCACCGGCCAGGATCTATGTATGTACATGTATGATCAGTCACCGGCCAGGATCTGTATATGTACATGTATGATCAGTCACCGGCCAGGATCTATGTATGTACATGTATGATCAGTCATTGGCCAGGATCTGTGTATGTACATGTATGATCAGTCACTGGCCAGGATCTGTGTATGTACATGTATGATCAGTCACTGGCCAGGATCTGTGTATGTACATGTATGATCAGTCACTGGCCAGGATCTGTGTATGTACATGTATGATCAGTCATTGGCCAGGATCTATGTATGTACATGTATGATCAGTCACCGGCCAGGATCTGTGTATGTACATGTATGATCAGTCACCGGGCAGGATGTTTATGTACATGTATGATCAGTCACCGGCCAGGATCTATGTATGTACATGTATGATCAGTCACCGGTCAGGATCTGTATATGTACATGTATGATCAGTCACCTGCCAGGATCTGTGTATGTACATGTATGATCAGTCGCCAGGCAGGATCTGTGTATGTACATGTATGATCAGTCACCGGTCAGGATCTGTGTATGCACATGTATGATCAGTCACCAGGCAGGATCTGTGTATGTACATGTATGATCAGTCGCCAGGCAGGATCTGTATATGTACATGTATGATCAGTCACCGGCCAGGATCTGTGTATGTACATGTATGATCAGTCACTGGCCAGGATCTGTGTATGTATATGTATAATCAGTCACCGGGCAGGATCTGTGTATGTACATGTATAATCAGTCACCAGGCAGGATCTGTATATGTACATGTATGATCAGTCACCAGCCAGGATCCGTGTATGTACTGTACATGTATGATCAGTCACCGGCCAGGATCCGTGTATGTACTGTACATGTATAATCAGTCACCGGGCAGGATCTGTGTATGTACATGTATGATCAGTCACCGGCCAGGATCTGTGTATGTACATGTATGATCAGTCACTGGCCAGGATCTGTGTATGTACATGTATGATCAGTCACTGGCCAGGATCTGTGTATGTACATGTATGATCAGTCACCGGCCAGGATCTGTTTATGTACATGTATGATCAGTCACCGGCCAGGATCTGTGTATGTACATGCATGATCAGTCACCAGCCAGGATCTGTGTATGTACATGTATGATCAGTCACCAGGCAGGATCTGTGTATGTACATGTATGATCAGTCACCGGCCAGGATCTGTGTATGTACATGTATGATCAGGCACCAGCCAGGATCTGTGTATGTACATGTATGATCAGTCACCAGCCAGGATCTGTGTATGTACATGTATGATCAGTCACCAGGCAGGATCTGTGTATTGCGAGATAGCGCTTATTGCCTGTGTTGGGGGGGGGACCCGCGCTTAGTAACGGATTTCATTCGCACAGGCACGATTTTCTCCATTAAACGGTCCATGTGGTTTATTTACGTCACACACAGTTCATAGTACACGGCGTCCTTCATTTCACAGACACTACACCAGCCAGTCCTCTGACCAGTTCCGGCAGTTGTCCGTGCACCGTATCAGTGTCTCTACTCACATAGCATTAAACAACATTAAGTTGCAGTCTCTAAAAACGCCGGACCTCACTTCGTCCAGTTACCGTGGGAGACCACACAGTTCATAAACATCTATTGAACATTATAGGCACTAACAGTCTGTTCCACTGACAGATACTCGTCTGCCCATAACCCCCTTTTTCTGGACTTACCTTACAGGAGCTCCTGCTCCACACGCTGACTCCTCAGTCCTCTCTTCCAGGTAAGCTACCTAACTGGGATCACTGTCCCGGATCAAGCCTTGCTCACCAGGCCAACCGACAGTTCCAGACCCACAGAAGGAAGGTAGCTTCCCCAACACAGTAGCCATCATAGGCCCTTGCAGGACCATGGCCTCTCCCCATGCTCTTCAGGAATACAGTCCTACTCCCAGGACCTTCCAACACAGAGGCTATATAGCTCCACGGCCTCTCAGTGTGCAATTCAGGACACCCGTCCTTCTCCCAAGACCACCCAACACACAGGTCATGAGGTTCGCGGCCTCTCTGTGTGCTATTCAGGGATCCGGTCCACATGCAGGACCTCCAAACACATAGGCCTCCAGGTCCATGGCCTCTCCATGTACTTTTCAGGAATCCAGCCCTACTCCCAGGACATTCCAACACACAGGCCATCCAGGACCTCACACTCTGACCATGTGACCAGACCTCCGTCACATTATATCACTGTACCAACCCCATAGGTGAGAGGTGTGTGGTTAGTCAGACCCGCCCAGATCTCCGACTAACCCTGCAAGCCTCCCTTTACAACTACACAAATACTTGTGGGACTACAGGTCCCAAAACAACATTACAGGCTTACAGCACAGAGGATCTCCTCTGCAACACATACCAGCCATTCACAATGATGCCAGTCACCGTCTCATTATCACAGCTACACCTGCGATTGCCACGCACTCCCATGGCCTCAATACGCCTCCGTGGGTATTCTAATAACATACAGCGCCCCCTAGCTGTAACAGGGGTCACTGCATCACAGTATGCACATGTATGATCAGTCACTGGCCAGGATCTGAAGATGCCCAGGTTATACCAGCTGTACATATATAGTTATATACAGGAGATGCCCAGGTTATACCGGCTGTACATATATAATTATATACAGGAGATGCCAAGGTTATACCGGCTGTACATATATAATTATATACAGGAGATACCCAGGTTATACTGGCTGTACATATATAATTATATACAGGAGATGACTAGGTTATACCGGCTGTACATATATAATTATATACAGGAGATGACCAGGTTATACCGGCTGTACATATATAATTATATACAGGAGATGAGCAGGTTATACCGGCTGTACATATATAATTATATACAGGAGATGAGCAGGTTATACCGGCTGTACATATATAATTATATACAGGAGATGCCCGGGTTATACCGGCTGTACATATATAATTATATACAGGAGATGCCCAGCTTATACCGGCTGTACATATATAATTATATACAGGAGATACCCAGGTTATACCAGCTGTACATATATAATTATATACAGGAGATGCCCAGGTTATACCGGCTGTACATATATAATTATATACAGGAGATGAGCAGGTTATACCGGCTGTACATATATAATTATATACAGGAGATACCCAGGTTATACCGGCTGTACATATATAATTATATACAGGAGATGACCAGGTTATACCGGCTGTACATATATAATTATATACAGGAGATGCCCAGGTTATACCGGCTGTACATATATAATTATATACAGGAGATACCCAGGTTATACCGGCTGTACATATATAATTATATACAGGAGATGCCCAGGTTATACCGGCTGTACATATATAATTATATACAGGAGATGCCCAGCTTATACTGGCTGTACATATATAATTATATACAGGAGATACCCAGGTTATACTGGCTGTACATATATAATTATATACAGGAGATGACTAGGTTATACCGGCTGTACGTATATAATTATATACAGGAGATGACCAGGTTATACCGGCTGTACATATATAATTATATACAGGAGATGAGCAGGTTATACTGGCTGTACATATATAATTATATACAGGAGATGACTAGGTTATACCGGCTGTACATATATAATTATATACAGGAGATGACTAGGTTATACCGGCTGTACATATATAATTATATACAGGAGATGACCAGGTTATACCGGCTGTACATATATAATTATATACAGGAGATGAGCAGGTTATACCGGCTGTACATATATAATTATATACAGGAGATGAGCAGGTTATACCGGCTGTACATATATAATTATATACAGGAGATACCCAGGTTATACCGGCTGTACATATATAATTATATACAGGAGATGACCAGGTTATACCGGCTGTACATATATAATTATATACAGGAGATGAGCAGGTTATACCGGCTGTACATATATAATTATATACAGGAGATACCCAGGTTATACCGGCTGTACGTATATAATTATATACAGGAGATGACCAGGTTATACCGGCTGTACATATATAATTATATACAGGAGATGAGCAGGTTATACCGGCTGTACATATATAATTATATACAGGAGATGAGCAGGTTATACCGGCTGTACATATATAATTATATACAGGAGATGAGCAGGTTATACCGGCTGTACATATATAATTATATACAGGAGATGAGCAGGTTATACCGGCTGTACATATATAATTATATACAGGAGATGAGCAGGTTATACCGGCTGTACATATATAATTATATACAGGAGATGACCAGGTTATACCAGCATGCTCAATATCACTGCAGTACTTAGGTTATAGCAGCTATGATGTGACTGGACCCTCTCCGCCTGTGTAATGTGCCCACGCACTATGTTGTTCTCCATGATTCTTGTGACTCTCGGGTCGGACATGCACCATTTTTAGGATGTGGGGTCAGTACGCGACTGTTTATATTGGTCGGGGGGGACGACATCCTCTTATCTGAGGTTTTTGACATATGTCTTGATAATTACTTGGAAAAATATTTAAAAAAAAAATCGGTATCTAGAGAAAATATTTGTGGTGACATGCAGATGATGTCCCCGGTGAACGGGGTTAATGAGCCCTTTGCCCTAAAGACTAAACAGAAGACTCTATGAGAAACCGCTGTCCTCTATACTGGGCCCAGTTGTCATGGAGGGACCAAACGAGGGAATGATGGAAGAAGCGAGACAAATGTAGGGAGAAACGAAGAGACACTGATGGAAGAAGAAAGAATCAATGTGGGATGGAGAAAGGAATAGACTGGGGGAGCTATGGATAACGACGAGGATGAAGGGAAGGATGGAGGCATGGCAGATAAAGGGATGTATGGGGAGGAGGATGGAGGTTTACATGGAAGGAGAGTAAGTATGCAGCTTCCGATGTGCCACTAACATATTTTTCAATCTTTATTGCTTCATTTTCAAGCCCTGGTCTATTACAGACAACTAAAATAAAAATCCACCAAGTATCGAGTTTCAGGCCAACATGGCCATCGACTAGGATCACTCATCACCCTGTACTTCTCTCACCCCAAGCCATCCTTGTCCCAGATCAGCCATCACTCAAAGCAAATTCCTCCCCAAGAGAGGCAATCACACTGAGCCATCTCTCCCACCATCCAAAGCCATCCCTTCCCCATAGTCGCCCTCACCTCGATCGATGCGCCACCAGAGAGGCCATCAACCCAAGCCATCCTTCCCCAGAGTGGTCGTCAAACTAAGCCATCCCCCAGAGCAGCCTTCTCTCCCATCACCCAGAGCCATCCATCCTCCATAACAACCATTATACCAAGACACAAAACATCCCTCCCTAGAGTGGTTATCAGCCTGAGACATCCCTCTGCAATAGCCACCATCACCTCAAGCTATCCTTCCCGCAAGGCCACCATCACTCCAAGCCATCCCTCTAATAAAGCAGCTATCCCCCACCAAAGTGGTCGCCACCTCAAAGAATCACCCCGAGCCATCCCTCACACACAGCAGCCATCCCCCTGATACATCCCTCCCACAGAGCACCCATCTCCCCGAGCCATCCCTCGCAGTGCACCCATCCCTCCCACCATCCCCCCGAGCCATCTCTCCCACAGAGCACCCATCCACCCAAGCCATCTCTTCTACAAAGCACCCATCCAACTGAGCCATCCCTCCCACAGAGCACCCATCCCCCTGAGCCATCCCTCCCACAGAGCAGCCATCCCCCTGAGCCATCCCACCCGCAGAGCAGCCATCCCCCTGAGCCATCCCTGCCACAGAGCAGCCACCCCCGAGCCATCCCTCCCACAGAGCAGCCATCCCCCTGAGCCATCCCTCCCACAGAGCAGCCATCCCCCTGAGCCATCCCTCTCACAGAGCAGACATCCCCCTGAGCCACCCCTCTCACAGAGCAGCCGTCCCCCTGAGCCGTCCCTCCCACAGAGCAGCCATCCCCCTGAGCCTTCCCTCCCACAGAGCAGCCATCCCCCTGAGCCATCCCTCCCACAGAGCAGCCATCCCCCCTGAGCCATCCCTCCCACAGAGCAGCCATCCCCGAGCCATCCCTCCCACAGAGCAGCCATCCCCCTGAGCGATCCCTCCCACAAAGCAGCCATCCCCCTGAGCCATCCCTCCCACAGAGCAGCCCTCCCCGAGTCATCCCTCCCCCTCACAGAGCAGCCATCCCTCCCACAGAGCAGCCCTCCCCCCTAGCCATCCCTCCCACAGAGCAGCCATCCCCCCTGAACCATCCCTGCTACAGAGCAGCCATCCTCCCTGAGCCATCCCTCCCAGAGCAGCCATCCCCAAGCCACCCCTCCCACAGAGCAGCCATCCCCCTGAGTCATCCCTCCCACAGAGCAGCCATCCCCCTGAGCCATCCCTCCCACAGAGCAGCCATCCCCCTGATCCATCCCTCCCACAGAGCAGCCATCCCCCCTGAGCCATCCCTGCCACAGAGCAGCCATCCCCCCTGAGCCATCCCTCCCACAGAGCAGCAATCCCTCCCACAGAGCAGCCATCCCCCTGAGCCATCCCCCGAGCCATCCCTCCCACAGAGCAGCCATCCCCCCTGAGCCATCCCTGCCACAGAGCAGCCATCCCCCTGAGCCATCCCCCCTACAGAGCACCCATCCCCCCTTAGCCATCCCTGCCACAGAGCAGCCATCCCCCTGAGCCATCCCTCCCACAGAGAAGCCATCCCCCCTGAGCCAATCCCCCCCACAGAGCAGCCATCCCCGAGCCATCCCTCCCACAGAGCAGCCATCCTCCTGAGCCATCCCTCCCACAGAGCAGCCATCCCTCCCACAGAGCAGCCATCCCCCTGAGCCATCCCCCTGAGCCATCCCTCCCACAGAGCAGCCATCCCCGAGCCATCCCTCCCACAGAGCAGCCATCCCCCCTGAGCCATCCCTCCCACAGAGCAGCCATCCCCGAGCCATCCCTCCCACAGAACAGCCATCCTCCTGAGCCATCCCTCCCACAGAGCAGCCATCCCTGAGCCATCCCTCCCACAGAGCAGCCATCCCCGAGCCATCCCTCCCACAGAACAGCCATCCCCCTGAGCCTTCCCTCCCACAGAGCAGCCATCCCCCTGAGCCATCCCTCCCACAGAGCAGCCATCCCCCTGAGCCGTCCCTCCCAGAGCAGCCATCCCCCTGAGCCTTCCCTCCCAGAGCAGCCATCCCCGAGCCATCCCTCCCACAGAGCAGCCATTCTCTTGAGCCATCCCCCCTACAGAGCACCCATCCCCCCTTAGCCATCCCTGCCACAGAGCAGCCATCCCCCTGAGCCATCCCTCCCACAGAGCAGCCATCCCCCTGAGCCATCCCTCTCACAGAGCAGACATCCCCCTGAGCCACCCCTCTCACAGAGCAGCCGTCCCCCTGAGCCGTCCCTCCCACAGAGTAGCCATCCCCCTGAGCCTTCCCTCCCACAGAGCAGCCATCCCCCTGAGCCATCCCTCCCACAGAGCAGCCATCCCCCCTGAGCCATCCCTCCCACAGAGCAGCCATCCCCGAGCCATCCCTCCCACAGAGCAGCCATCCCCCTGAGCGATCCCTCCCACAAAGCAGCCATCCCCCTGAGCCATCCCTCCCACAGAGCAGCCATCCCCGAGTCATCCCTCCCCCTCACAGAGCAGCCATCCCTCCCACAGAGCAGCCCTCCCCCCTAGCCATCCCTCCCACAGAGCAGCCATCCCCCCTGAACCATCCCTGCTACAGAGCAGCCATCCTCCCTGAGCCATCCCTCCCAGAGCAGCCATCCCCAAGCCACCCCTCCCACAGAGCAGCCATCCCCCTGAGTCATCCCTCCCACAGAGCAGCCATCCCCCTGAGCCATCCCTCCCACAGAGCAGCCATCCCCCTGATCCATCCCTCCCACAGAGCAGCCATCCCCCCTGAGCCATCCCTGCCACAGAGCAGCCATCCCCCCTGAGCCATCCCTCCCACAGAGCAGCCATCCCTCCCACAGAGCAGCCATCCCCCTGAGCCATCCCCCGAGCCATCCCTCCCACAGAGCAGCCATCCCCCCTGAGCCATCCCTGCCACAGAGCAGCCATCCCCCTGAGCCATCCCCCCTACAGAGCACCCATCCCCCCTTAGCCATCCCTGCCACAGAGCAGCCATCCCCCTGAGCCATCCCTCCCACAGAGAAGCCATCCCCCCTGAGCCAATCCCCCCCACAGAGCAGCCATCCCCGAGCCATCCCTCCCACAGAGCAGCCATCCTCCTGAGCCATCCCTCCCACAGAGCAGCCATCCCTCCCACAGAGCAGCCATCCCCCTGAGCCATCCCCCTGAGCCATCCCTCCCACAGAGCAGCCATCCCCGAGCCATCCCTCCCACAGAGCAGCCATCCCCCCTGAGCCATCCCTCCCACAGAGCAGCCATCCCCGAGCCATCCCTCCCACAGAACAGCCATCCTCCTGAGCCATCCCTCCCACAGAGCAGCCATCCCTGAGCCATCCCTCCCACAGAGGAGCCATCCCCGAGCCATCCCTCCCACAGAACAGCCATCCCCCTGAGCCTTCCCTCCCACAGAGCAGCCATCCCCCTGAGCCATCCCTCCCACAGAGCAGCCATCCCCCTGAGCCGTCCCTCCCAGAGCAGCCATCCCCCTGAGCCTTCCCTCCCACAGAGCAGCCATCCCCGAGCCATCCCTCCCACAGAGCAGCCATTCTCTTGAGCCATCCCCCCTACAGAGCACCCATCCCCCCTTAGCCATCCCTGCCACAGAGCAGCCATCCCCCTGAGCCATCCCTCCCACAGAGAAGCCATCCCCCCTGAGCCAATCCCCCCCACAGAGCAGCCATCCCCGAGCCATCCCTCCCACAGAGCAGCCATCCTCCTGAGCCATCCCTCCCACAGAGCAGCCATCCCTCCCACAGAGCAGCCATCCCCCTGAGCCATCCCTCCCACAGAGCAGCCATCCCCGAGCCATCCCTCCCACAGAGCAGCCATCCCCCCTGAGCCATCCCTCCCACAGAGCAAACATCCCCGAGCCATCCCTCCCACAGAACAGCCATCCTCCTGAGCCATCCCTCCCACAGAGCAGCCATCCCTGAGCCATCCCTCCCACAGAGCAGCCATCCCCGAGCCATCCCTCCCACAGAACAGCCATCCCCCTGAGCCTTCCCTCCCACAGAGCAGCCATCCCCCTGAGCCATCCCTCCCACAGAGCAGCCATCCCCGAGCCGTCCCTCCCAGAGCAGCCATCCCCCTGAGCCTTCCCTCCCACAGAGCAGCCATCCCCGAGCCATCCCTCCCACAGAGCAGCCATCCTCTTGAGCCATCCCTCCCACAGAGCAGCTATCCCCTTGAGCCATCCCTCCCACAGAGCAGCCATCCCCCATGAGCCATCCCTCCCACAGAGCAGCCATCCCCCCTGAGCCATCCCGCTCCCACAGAGCAGCCATCCCCTTAAGCCATCCCTCCCACAGAGCAGCCATCCCTGAGCCATCCCTCCCACAGAGCAGCCATCCTCTTGAGCCATCCCTCCCACAGAGCAGCCATCCCCTTGAGCCATCCCTCCCACAGAGCAGCCATCCCTGAGCCATCCCCTTGAGCCATCCCTCCCACAGAGCAGCCATCCCCCTGAGCCATCCCTCCCACAGAGCAGCCATCCCTGAGCCATCCCTCCCACAGAGCAGCCATCCCCCCTGAGCCATCCCTCCCACAGAGCAGCCATCCCCCCTGAGCGATCCCTCCCACAGCGCAGCCATCCCCCGAGCCATCCCTCCCACAGAGCAGCCATCCTCTTGAGCCATCCCTCCCACAGAGCAGCCATCCCCCTGAGCCATCCCTCCCACAGAGCAGCCATCCCTGAGCCATCCCTCCCACAGAGCAGCCATCCCCCCTGAGCCATCCCTCCCACAGAGCAGCCATCCCCCCTGAGCGATCCCTCCCACAGCGCAGCCATCCCCCGAGCCATCCCTCCCACAGAGCAGCCATCCCCCTGAGCCGTCCCTCCCAGAGCAGCCATCCCCCTGAGCCTTCCCTCCCACAGAGCAGCCATCCCCGAGCCATCCCTCCCACAGAGCAGCCATCCTCTTGAGCCATCCCTCCCACAGAGCAGCCATCCCCTTGAGCCATTCCTCCCACAGAGCAGCCATCCCCCATGAGCCATCCCTCCCACAGAGCAGCCATCCCCCGAGCCATCCCGCTCCCACAGAGCAGCCATCCCCTTAAGCCATCCCTCCCACAGAGCAGCCATCCCTGAGCCATCCCTCCCACAGAGCAGCCATCCCCTTGAGCCATCCCTCCCACAGAGCAGCCATCCCCCTGAGCCATCCCTCCCACAGAGCAGCCATCCCTGAGCCATCCCTCCCACAGAGCAGCCATCCCCCCTGAGCCATCCCTCCCACAGAGCAGCCATCCCCCCTGAGCGATCCCTCCCACAGCGCAGCCATCCCCCGAGCCATCCCTCCCACAGAGCAGCCATCCCCTTGAGCCATCCCTCCCACAGAGCAGCCATCCCCCATAAGCCATCCCTCCCACAGAGCAGCCATCCCCCCTGAGCCATCCCGCTCCCACAGAGCAGCCATCCCCTTAAGCCATCCCTCCCACAGAGCAGCCATCCCTGAGCCATCCCTCCCACAGAGCAGCCATCCTCTTGAGCCATCCCTCCCACAGAGCAGCCATCCCCTTGAGCCATCCCTCCCACAGAGCAGCCATCCCTGAGCCATCCCTCCCACAGAGCAGCCATCCCCTTGAGCCATCCCTCCCACAGAGCAGCCATCCCCCTGAGCCATCCCTCCCACAGAGCAGCCATCCCTGAGCCATCCCTCCCACAGAGCAGCCATCCCCCCTGAGCCATCCCTCCCACAGAGCACCCATCCCCCCTGAGCGATCCCTCCCACAGCGCAGCCATCCCCCGAGCCATCCCTCCCACAGAGCAGCCATCCCCTTGAGCCATCCCTCCCACAGAGCAGCCATCCCCTTGAGCCATCCCTCCCCTCACCCTATGTAAGGTATACCTCACCAAGAACAATCTGCCCCCACTCATGGCATCTTTTCAACAGTTTACACATAAGGGGGAGCTTCAATGTAAGTCTTTTGTACTAAAGTCAGGAGATGATGTGGAGGACTTGTACCCCGGGGGTGACAGGTTCTCAGTTACAGTAACCCCTCCACTGTTGGTTGGACATATAACGGTCTTTGATCCTGGATGATTGGTCATCAGTTTATAGCGGGCCATACACGAGATGACAATGAAAGGTGATTGTTTGTGCACCATACACATGGCTAATCACAGTGTGCAGATATCTTGTAGATGGAGACGACATTTCTGATGAACAGCGACCAATGTTGTGTTGGAGCTAATGAAATAAACTTTTCCGAATGATCCACACATTATGCCATGGCCAATAGTTGCACAATGATACCAGACAACAACGATTGTTCATAGCCCAAAAGTTGATCGCTTACCGCCTAAAAACCAAAGAGCGATCGATTTTGTCAAAATTGTCCATTTAGTACAAGTTTGGAGGATCAAAGTCTCCAGATCTCCAGACAGAAAGGAGAAGCTTCACATCCCAGCAGAAATGGAGGAGCTGCATCTGTATAGCTGGGAGCTGCCAGTACAGAAGCCAACGAGCCGGTATCCGGACAGTTACTACAGACCAAGCAGGAAGCGGCGGCCGAGGCTGCGGAGGACGAGGCTGCGGAGGCCGAGTGGTGGCTGCAGACGGTGATTCACCAGGAATGTGCCCAGGAGCCTCCACACCCGCTCTCACATCTGATGCCTCCAGCCAATAGTGATGTGGTGCCAAGAAAGGCAGAACTGGTCACAAGTATGTGACCCCCTCACTGGCACAAATATTAGAAGTAACCAGGGAGGCCTGCGGAGAACACCTAGCGTTCAACATCCGGCACCATAACTCTGGAAAATGCTCCAGCTGCTGCAGAACTGCTTGTCCAAGAGCCCGAGAAGCATTATGTCATTCAGGGAGTCTCCGATGGGAACCTCGGAAGGATGTGACTCAGCACTCCCGATATCGACACACCTCATACACAGGGGCCACATACCGGGAGACCCCATACACAGGGGCCGCATACCGGGAGACCCCATACACAGGGGCCGCATACCGGGAGACCCCATACACGGGGGCCGCATACCGGGAGACCCCATACACAGGGGCCGCATACCGGGAGACCTCATACACAGGGGCCACATACCGGGAGACCCCATACACAGGGGCCACATACCGGGAGACCTCATACACAGGGGCCGCATACCGGGAGACCTCATACACAGGGGCCGCATACCGGGAGACCCCATACACAGGGGCCGCATACCGGGAGACCTCATACACAGGGGCCACATACCGGGAGAGACCCCATACACAGGGGCCACATACCGGGAGAGACCCCATACACAGGGGCCACATACCGGGAGACCCCATACACAGGGGCCACATACCGGGAGACCCCATACACAGGGGCCACATACCAGGAGACCCCATACACAGGGGCCACATACCGGGAGACCCCATACACAGGGGCCACATACCGGGAGACCCCATACACAGGGGCCGCATACCGGGAGACCCCATACACAGGGGCCACATACCGGGAGACCTCATACACAGGGGCCACATACCGGGAGACCCCATACACAGGGGCCGCATACCGGGAGACCCCATACACAGGGGCCACATACCGGGAGACCCCATACACAGGGGCCGCATACCGGGAGACCCCATACACAGGGGCCACATACCGGGAGACCCCATACACAGGGGCCGCATACCGGGAGACCCCATACACAGGGGCCGCATACCGGGAGACCCCATACACAGGGGCCGCATACCGGGAGACCCCATACACAGGGGCCGCATACCGGGAGACCTCATACACAGGGGCCGCATACCGGGAGACCCCATACACAGGGGCCGCATACCGGGAGACCCCATACACAGGGGCCGCATACCGGGAGACCCCATACACAGGGGCCGCATACCGGGAGATCCCATACACAGGGGCCGCATACCGGGAGACCCCATACACAGGGGCCGCATACCGGGAGACCTCATACACAGGGGCCACATACCGGGAGACCCCATACACAGGGGCCGCATACCGGGAGACCCCATACACAGGGGCCGCATACCGGGAGACCCCATACACAGGGGCCACATACCGGGAGACCCCATACACAGGGGCCGCATACCGGGAGACCCCATACACAGGGGCCGCATACCGGGAGACCCCATACACAGGGGCCGCATACCGGGAGACCCCATACACAGGGGCCACATACCGGGAGACCCCATACACAGGGGCCACATACCGGGAGACCCCATACACAGGGGCCGCATACCGGGAGACCCCATACACAGGGGCCGCATACCGGGAGACCCCATACACAGGGGCCGCATACCGGGAGACCCCATACACAGGGGCCGCATACCGGGAGACCTCATACACAGGGGCCGCATACCGGGAGACCCCATACACAGGGGCCACATACCGGGAGACCCCATACACAGGGGCCGCATACCGGGAGACCCCATACACAGGGGCCGCATACCGGGAGACCTCATACACAGGGGCCGCATACCGGGAGACCCCATACACAGGGGCCACATACCGGGAGACCCCATACACAGGGGCCACATACCGGGAGACCCCATACACAGGGGCCACATACCGGGAGACCCCATACACAGGGGCCACATACCGGGAGACCCCATACACAGGGGCCACATACCGGGAGACCCCATACACAGGGGCCGCATACCGGGAGACCCCATACACAGGGGCCGCATACCGGGAGACCTCATACACAGGGGCCGCATACCGGGAGACCCCATACACAGGGGCCACATACCGGGAGACCCCATACACAGGGGCCGCATACCGGGAGACCCCATACACAGGGGCCGCATACCGGGAGACCTCATACACAGGGGCCGCATACCGGGAGACCCCATACACAGGGGCCACATACCGGGAGACCCCATACACAGGGGCCACATACCGGGAGACCCCATACACAGGGGCCACATACCGGGAGACCCCATACACAGGGGCCACATACCGGGAGACCCCATACACAGGGGCCACATACCGGGAGACCCCATACACAGGGGCCACATACCGGGAGACCCCATACACAGGGGCCACATACCGGGAGACCCCATACACAGGGGCCACATACCGGGAGACCCCATACACAGGGGCCACATACCGGGAGACCCCATACACAGGGGCCACATACCGGGAGACCCCATACACAGGGGCCACATACCGGGAGACCCCATACACAGGGGCCACATACCGGGAGACCCCATACACAGGGGCCGCATACCGGGAGACCCCATACACAGGGGCCGCATACCGGGAGACCCCATACACAGGGGCCACATGCCGGGAGACCCCATACACAGGGGCCACATACCGGGAGACCCCATACACAGGGGCCACATACCGGGAGACCCCATACACAGGGGCCACATACCGGGAGACCCCATACACAGGGGCCACATACCGGGAGACCCCATACACAGGGGCCACATACCGGGAGACCCCATACACAGGTAGCCACATACCGGGAGACCCCATACACAGGGGCCACATACCGGGAGACCCCGTACACAGGGGCCGCATACCGGGAGACCCCATACACAGGGGCCGCATACCGGGAGACCCCATACACAGGGGCCGCATACCGGGAGACCCCATACACAGGGGCCACATACCGGGAGACCCCATACACAGGTAGCCACATACCGGGAGACCCCATACACAGGGGCCACATACCGGGAGACCCCATACACAGGGGCCACATACCGGGAGACCCCATACACAGGGGCCACATACCGGGAGACCCCATACACAGGGGCCACATACCGGGAGACCCCATACACAGGGGCCACATACCGGGAGACCTCATACACAGGGGCCACATACCGGGAGACCCCATACACAGGGGCCACATGCCGGGAGACCCCATACACAGGGGCCACATGCCGGGAGACCCCATACACAGGGGCCACATACCGGGAGACCCCATACACAGGGGCCACATACCGGGAGACCCCATACACAGGGGCCACATACCGGGAGACCCCATACACAGGGGCCACATACCGGAGACCCCATACACAGGACACACAAGGGCCACATACTGGGAGACTCCATACACGGGACACACAGGGGCCACATACTGGGAGACTCCATACACAGGGGCCACATACCAGGAGACCCCATACACAGGTGCCACATACCGGGAGACCCCGTACACAGGGGCCACATACCAGGAGACCTCATACACAGGGGTCACATACCAGGAGACCCCATTGTGGGAGACTCCATACACAGGACACACAAGGGCCATATACTTTGAGACCCCATACACAGGACACACAGGGGCCACATATCGGGAGACCCCATACACAGAACAAAAGTAGGAGACTGAAGCCATTCTGGAATCTGAGATGTTAGAATTTCTCAGTTACAAATTTACATTCACATTTTTTGGAACCTCCATGGGAGGAAGAGTGACCCCACATAATGGTCCTTATGAAGGAGTCTGAGGCTTGGTCTTGGTCATTTCGAGGCATAGACTAATCCATCGTAGATCGCAGGGCCCTCTCCTCTCTCAGTACAACCCTCCTTCTATTGACAACCACCATCTTTCTTCTATTCTGTACCACTCTCACAATGAACTAGAATAGTGACAATGAAACAGACTAGACAGTGCAAAAGTGAAGACAGGTGCTTAGAAATAAATCCTATAAGGGCAATTAAAGAAGGCACTTCAGCTGAACGCACGTTGGGGTGGTGGCACCACAACTGGCAGGTAAATCCTGCTATGTGCAGGACCGCTCTACTGCCTCTAATAGTCTTCATACACACCTCAGGACATTGGGGTGTTGGTGTTGTACTCTCCTGGACTACTTAGTACCATTTATAGGGGACATCCAGCCACAGTCTGCTCTCCTGAGTATTAATCATGCATCTTCCATTCTGCTCGTCCACATCTTCGCCTTTCTGTAGTTGTGGTGCCATATTCTGGCCATTTACAGTCACCACCTACTTATACACTTTTTAGGAATGTACTAGGTTTGAATATTGACCTTTTAATACTACATTCTGGAGGTAAGAAATGTAAGGAGGGAGGGAGGAGCGGGGGGCTCACGGATCCGGACACAACTAGGTGATCCATCCTGGGGCCATTATCCTCAGCGAAGCCTCCTACACCACAGAGGGTGCAGCTAGGAAGAATGGAGCACAGGTACACGACAGATCAGAGCCGGACACATCAGCACTGACACCGCATCATTCCAGCGTTCAATAGAAACAACAGCATCTAATGGACTCCGCGTGTCACCAGAGACTTGTGGTCACAGCGTGAGGAACGGACAGGCCAGGGGCCCCAGGTCAGGCATAGTGTCCTAAGGAGTCTCCTAAAAAGCAGAGAAGAAGGAGCTGCAAGTACAGAGGACACAGCCATGGACAGGAGTCCTGGGCACAATCAGCAGGCTGCGGCCAGGAGCCACATTCACAGGATTCCAGGCCACCCGTCTGGTCATTTAGGAATTCACCCGGGACATATAGGGTTATATCCGCACAGCCCTCTCTTAACACCTCCTGTCACAGGCATCCTCCACCCTAATCAGAACAAAAAGATCAAAAGCCAAAATCAAAGAGTCGCTCCATCTGACGGTACCTGCCCCCATCCACGACCCCTCATGTGAAAAACTTTAGGGACTTCCATGTGAACATCGGGGACATGAGGGGGATACACAGAGGACATGACGGCTGGCCTCCTGCTACGGAGGAAAGAGCAAAATAAATGCCCCTCTCCATCTGTAGCCTGGACCCTAGGGGAGGACACGAGAAGGAGCGGAAAATCCTGGACCAAAACAAGAATCAATCTGGTATGAAGGGGTTAAATCAGAGAGTCGATATTTCTGCGTCCGTGAGGGTCTCGGTACACCCCCAAATACTGACAGCAGGGATATCGAGAGAGAGAAAAAGAAATGACCTGATCCCAAGAGCTCACACTCTACAGGACAGAGCAGAGACTGGAAATAATCCCCCCCATCATCCTCCAAACCTGCAACTTCTTACAATCAGGGGGAGCAGTAAACCTATAAAATGACATCATACACCCAAAAATGTGGAAGTTACTGGTGCCCCCCACGGTATGAATGCCCCAAAAGTGGGCAGAGGATACGCACCGTGCTGGGCTCCCGGCTGTGAGCTGCTGGACTGGTGTCTGAGGCGGACAGGATGCAAGTGGAGCTGGCCAGAGAGGAGGACGAGAGGGGAGCGTCCTGGGGCAGGAGGGGAGGAAGAGAGGGGAGCGTCCTGGGGCAGGAGGGGAGGAAGAGAGGGGAGCGTCCTGGGGCAGGAGGGGAGGAAGAGAGGGGAGCGTCCTGGGGCAGGAGGGGAGGACTAGAGGGGAGTGTCCTGGGGCAGGAGGGGAGGACTAGAGGGGAGCGTCCTGGGGCAGGAGGGGAGGAAGAGAGGGGAGCGTCCTGGGGCAGGATGGAGAATGAGAGGGGAGCGTCCTGGGGCAGGAGGGGAGGACTAGAGGGGAGTGTCCTGGGGCAGGAGGCGAGGAAGAGAGGGGAGCGTCCTGGGGCAGGAGGGGAGGACTAGAGGGGAGTGTCCTGGGGCAGGAGGGGAGGACTAGAGGGGAGCGTCCTGGGGCAGGAGGCGAGGAAGAGAGGGGAGCGTCCTGGGGCAGGATGGAGAATGAGAGGGGAGCGTCCTGGGGCAGGAGGGGAGGACTAGAGGGGAGTGTCCTGGGGCAGGAGGGGAGGACTAGAGGGGAGCGTCCTGGGGCAGGAGGCGAGGAAGAGAGGGGAGCGTCCTGGGGCAGGATGGAGAATGAGAGGGGAGCGTCCTGGGGCAGGAGGGGAGGACTAGAGGGGAGTGTCCTGGGGCAGGAGGGCAGGAAGAGAGGGGAGCGTCCTGGGGCAGGAGGGGAGGACTAGAGGGGAGTGTCCTGGGGCAGGAGGGCAGGAAGAGAGGGGAGCGTCCTGGGGCAGGAGGGGAGGAAGAGAGGGGAGCGTCCTGGGGCAGGAGGGGATGAGAGGGGAGCGTCCTGGGGCAGGATGGGAGGACAAGAGGGGAGCGTTCTGGGGCAGCACGAGAGAGGAGCATACTGGGGCAGGAGGGGAGGACGAGAGGGGAGCGTCCTGGGGCAGGAGGGGAGGACTAGAGGGGAGTGTCCTGGGGCAGGAGGGGAGGACTAGAGGGAAGCGTCCTGGGGCAGGAGGCGAGGAAGAGAGGGGAGCGTCCTGGGGCAGGATGGAGAATGAGAGGGGAGCGTCCTGGGGCAGGAGGGGAGGACGAGAGGGGAGCGTCCTGGGGCAGGAGGGGATGAGAGGGGAGCGTCCTGGGGCAGGATGGGAGGACAAGAGGGGAGCGTTCTGGGGCAGCACGAGAGAGGAGCATCCTGGGGCAGGAGGGAAGGACGAGAGAGGAGCATACTGGGGCAGGAGGGGAGGACGAGAGGGGAGCGTCCTGGGGCAGGAGGGGCGGACGAGAGGGGAGCGTCCTGGGGCAGGAGGGGAGGACGAGAGGGGAACGACCATGGGCAGGATGAGAGGGGAGCGTCCTGGGGCAGGAGGGAAGGACGAGAAGGGAGCATCCTGGGGCAGGAGAGGACGACGAGAGGAGAGCGTTCTGGGGTAGGATGAGAGGGGAGCATCCTGGGGCAGGATGGAGGATGAGAGGGGAGCGTCCTAGAGCAGGAGGGGAGGACGAGAGGGGAGCGTCCTGGGGCAGGAGGGGAGGACTAGAGGGGAGTGTCCTGGGGCAGGAGGGGAGGACTAGAGGGGAGCGTCCTGGGGCAGGAGGCGAGGAAGAGAGGGGAGCATACTGGGGCAGGAGGGGAGGACGAGAGGGGAGCGTCCTGGGGCAGGAGGGGCGGACGAGAGGGGAGCGTCCTGGGGCAGGAGGGGAGGACGAGAGGGGAACGACCATGGGCAGGACGAGAGGGGAGCGTCCTGGGGCAGGAGGGAAGGACGAGAAGGGAGCATCCTGGGGCAGGAGAGGACGACGAGAGGAGAGCGTTCTGGGGTAGGATGAGAGGGGAGCGTCCTGGGGCAGGATGGAGGATGAGAGGGGAGCGTCCTAGAGCAGGAGGGGAGGACGAGAGGGGAGCATCCTGGGGCAGGAGGGGAGGACGACAGGGGAGCCTCCTGGGGCAGGAGGGGATGAGAGGGGAGCGTCCTGGGGCAGGATGGGAGGACAAGAGGGGAGCGTCCTGGGGCAGCACGAGAGGAGCGTCCTGGGGCAGGAGGGAAGGACGAGAGAGGAGCATACTGGGGCAGGAGGGGAGGACGAGAGGGGAGCGTCCTGGGACAGGAGGGGAGAACGAGAGGGGAGCGTCCTGGGGCAGGAGGGGAGGACGAGAGGGGAGCGTCCTGGGGCAAGAGGGGAGGATGAGAGGGGAACGACCATGGGCAGGATGAGAGGGGAGCGTCCTGGGGCAGGATGGAAGGACGAGAGGGGAGCGTCCTGGGGCAGGAGGGAAGGACGAGAGGGGAGCGTCCTGGGGCAGGAGGGAAGGACGAGAGGGGAGCGTCCTGGGACAGGAGAGGACGACAAGAGGAGAGCGTTCTGGGGTAGGATGAGAGGGGAGCGTCCTGGGGCAGGATGGAGGATGAGAGGGGAGCGTCCTAGAGCAGGAGGGGAGGACGAGAGGGGAGCGTCCTGGGGCAGGAGGGGAGGACGACAGGGGAGCGTCCTTGGGCAGGAGGGGAGGACGAGAGGGGAGCGTCCTGGGGCAGGAGGGAAGGACGAGAGGGGAGTGTCCGGGGGCAGGAGGGAAGGACGAGAGGGGAGCGTCCTGGGGCAAGAAGAGGGGAGGATGAGAGGGGAACGACCATGGGCAGGATGAGAGGGGAGCGTCCTGGGACAGGATGGAAGGACGAGAGGAGAGCATCCTGGGGCAGGAGAGAAGGACGAGAGGGGAGTGTCCTGGGGCAGGAGAGGATGACGAGAGGAGAGCGTTCTGTGATAGGATGAGAGGGGAGCGTCCTGGGTCAGGATGGATGATGAGAGGGGAGTGTCCTGGGGCAGGAGGGGAGGACGAGAGGGGAGCGTCCTGGGGCAGGAGAGGACGACGAGAGGAGAGAGCGTTCTGGGGTAGGATGAGAGGGGAGCGTCCTGGGGCAGGAGGGAAGGACGAGAGGGGAGCGTCCTGGGGCAGGAGGGAAGGACGAGAGGGGAGCGTCCTGGGGCAGGAGGGAAGGACGAGAGGGGAGTGTCCTGGGGCAGGAGGGAAGGACGAGAGGGGAGTGTCCTGGGGCAGGAGGGAAGGACGAGAGGGGAGTGTCCTGGGGCAGGAGGGAAGGACAAGAGGCGTCCTGGGGCAAGAGGGGAGGATGAGAGGGGAACGAACATGGACAGGATGAGAAGGGAGCATCCTGGGGCAGGATGGAAGGACGAGAGGGGAGCGTCCTGGGGCAGGAGGGAAGGACAAGAGGGGAGCGTCCTGGGGCAGGAGAGGACGACGAGAGGAGAGCGTTCTGGGATAGGATGAGAGGGGAGCGTCCTGGGTCAGGATGGAGGATGAGAGGGGAGCGTCCTGGGGCAGGAGGGGAGGACGAGAAGGGAGAGTCCTGGGGCAGGAGAAGACGACGAGAGGAGAGAGCGTTCTGGGGTAGGATGAGAGGGGTGTGTCCTGGGGCAGGATGGAGGATGAGAGGGGAGCGTCCTGGGGCAGGAGGGAAGGACGAGAGGGGAGCATCCTTGGGCAGGAGGGAAGGACGAGAGGGGAGCATCCTTGGGCAGGAGGGAAGGACGAGAGGGGAGTGTCCTGGGGCAGGAAGGGAGGATGAGAGGGGAATGACCAGGGGCAGGATGAGAGGGGAGCGTCCTGGAGCAGGATGGGAGCGTCCTGGGGCAGGATGGAAGGATGAGAGGGGAGCGTCCTGGGGAAGGAGGGAAGGACGAGAGGGGAGCGTCCTGGGGCAGGAGAGGACGACGAGAGGAGAGCGTTCTGGGGTAGGACGAGAGGGGAGCGTCCTGGGGCAGGAGGGAAGGACGAGAGGGGAGCGTCCTAGGGAAGGACGAGAAAGGAGAATCCTAGGGCAGGAGAGGACGACTAGAGGAGAGCGTTCTGGGGTAGGATGAGAGGGGAGCGTCCTAGGGCAGGATGGAGTATGAGAGGGGAGCGTCCAGGGGCAGGATGGGAGGACGAGAGGGGAGCATCCTGGGGCAGGATGGAGGATGAGAGGGGAGCGTCCTGGGGCAGGATGGAGGATGAAAGGGGTACAGAATCCCGGCACTCAATATCATGAAGAAAAATAGTAACTTTTATTTATTCATTTATTTCACGTAAATCAATAACGTTTCGGTCTCCCTGCAGGCATTCCACAAACCGCTTGTTGGCGGTCAGCATTTATCTCTACCATCGGATTCTTTGGCGAACTCCAATTGGAGTCATATATATAGCGGGTCGGTTTTTTCTGTCTCTGCATTTACTGTCTGATGAAGGTCGGGAGACCGAAACGTTATTGATTTACGTGAAATAAATGAATAAATAAAAGTTACTATTTTTCTTCATGATATTGAGTGCCGGGATTTTGTACTCGTTTGGGATGTAAGGGTTGGTTACCCTTTTCCGTGCACCTACCTACAGAAGGAGTGACGTGTCATATTATATAGGAGGGTGAAAGGGGAGCGTCCTGGGGCAGGAGGGAAGGACAAGAGGGGAGCGTCCTGGGGCAGGAGGGGGGGAAGAGAGGGGAGCGTCCTGGGGCAGGAGGGGAGGACGAGAGGGGAGCGTACTGGGGCAGGAGGGGAGGACGAGAGGGGAAAAAAAATCACAGAGAAAAAAGCAGAGATGATTACCTGCTGAAGCCTCCAAACAAATGCACTATCAGGATGCAGCGGACCCGATAAATGATGGCAAAAACACAGGTGCAAAAAATACCGATGAAACAAGCACTTTCAATCCAGTGTTGGCTGTTTTGCACTAATGCCAAACAGCCAACACTGGATTGAAAGTGGTTGTTTTAATCGAGGATGAGAGGGGAGCGTACTGGGGCAGGAGGGGAGGACGAGAGGGGAGCGTACTGGGGCAGGAGGGGAGGACAAGAAGGGAGCGCTGTGGGGCAGGAGGGGAGGACGAGAGAAGAGCGTCCTGGGGCAGGAGGGGAGGATGAGAGGGGAGCGTCCTGGGGCAGGAGGGGAGGACGAGATGGGAGCATACTGGGGCAAGAAAGGAGGATGAGAGGGGAGCGTCCAGGGGCAGGAGGGAAGGACGAGAGGGGAGCATACTGGAGCAGGAGGGAAGGACGAGAGGAGAGCGTTCTGGGGTAGGATGAGAGGGGAGCGTCCTGGGGCAGGAGGGGAGGACTGTTGTGAATTTACTTTTTGCTCCCTCTAGTGGTTACTAGTTTTTTGACTCTGGTTTTTCTGTCATTCCTTTTATCCGCACCTGGGTCGTTAGTTAAGGGTGTTGCTATTTAAGCTCCCTGGACCTTCAGTTCAATGCCTGGCAACGTAGTTATCAGAGCTAGTCTGCTGTGCTCTTGTCTACTGATCCTGGTTCCAGTTATATCAGCTAAGTCCGCTTTTTGCTTTTTGCTATTTTGTTTTGGTTTTGTATTTTTGTCCAGCTTGTTCCAAATATATATCCTGACCTTTGCTGAAGCTCTAGGGGGCTGGTGTTCTCCCCCCGGACCGTTAGACGGTTCGGGGGTTCTTGAATTTCCAGTGTGGATTTTGATAGGGTTTTTGTTGACCATATAAGTTACCTTTCTTTATTCTGCTATCAGTAAGCGGGCCTCTCTGTGCTAAACCTGGTTCATTTCTGTGTTTGTCATTTCCTCTTACCTCACCGTTATTATTTGTGGGGGGCTTCTATCCAGCTTTGGGGTCCCCTTCTCTGGAGGCAAGAAAGGTCTTTTGTTTTCCTCTACTAGGGGTAGCTAGATTCTCCGGCTGGAGCGTGTCATCTAGAATCAACGTAGGAATGATCCCCGGCTACTTCTAGTGTTGGCATTAGGAGTAGATATATGGTCAACCCAGCTACCACTGCCCTATGAGCTGGATTTTTGTATTCTGCAGACTTCCACATTCCTCTGAGACCCTCGCCATTGGGGTCATAACAGTTTGCCAGGCCAGTATTAAATGTTTAATGCATTGCAGAAGAGGGATTATAAGAAAGAAGATTCTGAGTTTTTTTTTTCTTCTTCCCCTTTACCTCAGAGTGGCTATGCTTGCTGCAGACATGAATGTCCAGACCTTGATTACAAGTGTGGACCAGCTGGCTACTCGTGTGCAGGGCATACAAGACTATGTTATCAGTAATCCTAGGTCAGAACCTAAAATACCGATTCCTGAACTGTTTTCCGGAGACAGGTTTAAGTTTAGGAATTTTGTGAATAATTGTAAATTGTTTTTGTCCCTGAGACCCTGTTCATCTGGAGACTCTGCTCAGCAAGTAAAAATTGTTATTTCGTTCTTACGGGGCGACCCTCAGGATTGGGCTTTTTCGCTGGCGCCAGGAGATCCGGCATTGGCTGATATTGATGCGTTTTTTCTGGCGCTCGGTTTACTTTATGAGGAACCCAATCTTGAGATTCAGGCAGAAAAGGCCTTGCTGGCTATGTCTCAGGGGCAGGACGAGGCTGAAGTGTACTGCCAAAAATTTCGGAAATGGTCCGTGCTGACACATTGGAACGAGTGTGCACTGGCCGCTAATTTTAGAAATGGCCTTTCTGAAGCCATTAAGAATGTTATGGTGGGTTTTCCCATTCCCACAGGTCTGAATGATACTATGGCACTGGCTATTCAAATTGACCGGCGGTTGCGGGAGCGCAAAACCGCAAATTCCCTCATGGTGTTGTCTGAACAGACACCTAATTCGGTGCAATGTGATAGAAAAATCGCAAATTCCCTCATGGTGTTGTCTGAACAGACACCTGATTTAATGCAATGTGATAGAATCCTGACTAGAAATGAGCGGAAAATTCATAGACGCCGGAATGGCTTGTGCTACTACTGTGGTGATTCTACACATGTTATCTCAGCATGCTCTAAACGTATAGCTAAGGTTGTTAGTCCTGTCACCGTGGGTAATTTGCAACCTAAATTTATTCTGTCTGTAACTTTGATTTGCTCACTGTCATCTTATCCTGTCATGGCGTTTGTAGATTCAGGTGCTGCCCTGAGTCTCATGGATCTCTCATTTGCTAAGCGCTGTGGTTTTACTCTTGAACCATTGGTAAATCCTATTCCTCTTAGGGGTATTGATGCTACGCCATTGGCAGCAAATAAACCGCAGTATTGGACACAGGTTACCATGTGCATGACTCCTGAACACCGCGAGGTGATACGTTTCCTGGTTTTACATAAAATGCATGATTTGGTTGTTTTAGGGCTGCCATGGTTACAGACCCATAATCCAGTCCTGGACTGGAAGGCTATGTCAGTCTCAAGTTGGGGCTGTCGTGGTATTCATGGGGATTCCCTGCCTGTGTCTATTGCTTCTTCTACGCCTTCGGAAGTTCCGGAGTATTTGTCTGATTATCAGGATGTCTTCAGTGAGTCTGAGTCCAGTGCACTGCCTCCTCATAGGGACTGTGACTGTGCTATAGATTTGATCCCAGGCAGTAAATTTCCTAAGGGAAGACTGTTTAATCTGTCGGTACCTGAACATACCGCTATGCGTTCATATATCAAGGAGTCTCTAGAGAAAGGACATATTCGTCCGTTTTCTTCCCCTCTTGGTGCGGGATTCTTTTTTGTGGCAAAAAAGGACGGATCTTTGAGACCTTGTATTGATTATCGGCTTTTAAATAAGATCACTGTCAAATTTCAGTATCCTTTACCGCTGTTGTCTGACTTGTTTGCCCGGATTAAAGGTGCCAAGTGGTTCACCAAGATAGATCTTCGTGGTGCGTACAACCTTGTGCGCATTAAGCAAGGTGATGAATGGAAAACCGCATTCAATACGCCCGAAGGTCATTTTGAGTACTTGGTGATGCCTTTTGGGCTCTCCAATGCGCCTTCAGTTTTTCAGTCCTTTATGCATGACATTTTCCGGAAGCATCTGGATAAATTTTTGATTGTTTATCTGGATGATATTTTGTTTTTTTCTGATAATTGGGATTCGCATGTGGAGCAGGTCAGGTTGGTCTTTAAAATTTTGCGTGAAAATTCTTTGTTTGTCAAGGGCTCAAAGTGTCTCTTTGGTGTACAGAAGGTTCCCTTTTTGGGGTTCATTTTTTCCCCTTCTGCTGTGGAGATGGACCCAGTCAAGGTCCGAGCTATTCTTGATTGGACTCAGCCCTCGTCAGTTAAGAGTCTACAGAAGTTCTTGGGTTTCGCTAACTTCTACCGTCGTTTTATCGCTAATTTTTCTAGCATTGTGAAACCTTTGACGGATATGACCAAGAAGGGCTCCGATGTAGCTAACTGGGCTCCTGCTGCCGTGGAGGCTTTCCAGGAGTTGAAACGCCGGTTTACTTCGGCGCCTGTTTTGTGCCAGCCCGATGTCTCACTTCCCTTTCAGGTTGAGGTGGATGCTTCAGAGATTGGAGCAGGGGCCGTTTTGTCGCAGAGAGGCCCTGGTTGCTCTGTTATGAAACCTTGTGCCTTTTTCTCTAGGAAGTTTTCGCCTGCCGAGCGAAATTATGATGTGGGCAATCGGGAGTTGTTGGCCATGAAATGGGCATTTGAGGAGTGGCGTCATTGGCTCGAGGGTGCTAAGCATCGTGTGGTGGTCTTGACTGATCACAAAAATCTGATGTATCTCGAGTCTGCTAAACGCCTTAATCCGAGACAGGCCCGCTGGTCATTGTTTTTCTCCCGCTTTGATTTTGTTGTCTCGTATTTACCAGGTTCAAAGAATGTGAAGGCCGATGCTCTTTCTAGGAGCTTTGTGCCAGATGCTCCTGGAGTCGCTGATCCTGTTGGTATTCTTAAAGATGGAGTTATCTTGTCAGCTATTTCTCCGGATCTGCGACGTGTGTTGCAGAGATTTCAGGCTGATAGGCCTGAGTCTTGTCCACCTGACAGACTGTTTGTCCCGGATAAGTGGACCAGCAGAGTCATTTCCGAGGTTCATTCCTCGGTGTTGGCAGGTCACTCGGGAATTTTTGGCACCAGAGATCTGGTGGCCAGGTCCTTTTGGTGGCCTTCCTTGTCAAGGGATGTGCGGTCATTTGTGCAGTCCTGTGGGACTTGTGCTCGAGCTAAGCCTTGCTGTTCTCGTGCCAGCGGTTTGCTCTTGCCCTTGCCTGTCCCGAAGAGACCTTGGACACATATCTCCATGGATTTCATTTCTGATCTTCCGCTATCCCAGGGCATGTCCGTTATCTGGGTGATATGTGATCGCTTCTCAAAGATGGTCCATTTGGTTCCTTTGCCTAAGCTGCCTTCCTCTTCCGATCTGGTTCCTGTGTTTTTCCAGAACGTGGTTCGTTTGCACGGCATCCCTGAGAATATTGTGTCAGACAGAGGATCCCAGTTCGTTTCCAGATTCTGGCGATCCTTTTGTAGTAGGATGGGCATTGATTTGTCGTTTTCGTCTGCTTTCCATCCTCAGACTAATGGACAGACGGAGCGAACCAATCAGACTTTGGAGGCTTATTTGAGGTGTTTTGTCTCTGCTGATCAGGACGATTGGGTGACATTCTTGCCGTTGGCTGAGTTTGCCCTTAATAATCGGGCTAGTTCCGCCACCTTGGTTTCGCCTTTTTTCTGCAACTCTGGTTTCCATCCTCGCTTTTCTTCGGGTCATGTGGAGCCTTCTGACTGTCCTGGGGTGGATTCTGTGGTGGATAGGTTGCAGCGGATCTGGAATCATGTGGTGGACAACTTGAAGTTGTCACAGGAGAGGGCTCAGCGCTTTGCCAACCGCCGCCGCGGTGTGGGTCCCCGACTACGCGTTGGGGATTTGGTATGGCTTTCTTCCCGCTTTGTTCCTATGAAGGTCTCCTCTCCCAAATTTAAACCTCGTTTTATTGGGCCTTACAAGATATTGGAAATCCTTAATCCTGTATCTTTTCGTCTGGATCTTCCTGTGTCGTTTGCTATTCACAATGTATTTCATAGGTCCTTGTTGCGGCGGTACATTGTGCCTATAGTTCCTTCTGCTGAGCCTCCTGCTCCGGTGTTGGTTGAGGGCGAGTTGGAGTACGTGGTGGAGAAGATCTTGGATTCTCGCCTCTCCAGGCGGAGGCTTCAGTACCTGGTCAAGTGGAAGGGCTATGGTCAGGAGGATAATTCCTGGGTGGTCGCCTCTGATGTTCATGCGGCCGATTTAGTTCGTGCCTTTCATGCCGCTCATCCTGATCGCCCTGGTGGTCGTGGTGAGGGTTCGGTGACCCCTCACTAAGGGGGGGTTACTGTTGTGAATTTACTTTTTGCTCCCTCTAGTGGTTACTAGTTTTTTGACTCTGGTTTTTCTGTCATTCCTTTTATCCGCACCTGGGTCGTTAGTTAAGGGTGTTGCTATTTAAGCTCCCTGGACCTTCAGTTCAATGCCTGGCAACGTAGTTATCAGAGCTAGTCTGCTGTGCTCTTGTCTACTGATCCTGGTTCCAGTTATATCAGCTAAGTCCGCTTTTTGCTTTTTGCTATTTTGTTTTGGTTTTGTATTTTTGTCCAGCTTGTTCCAAATATATATCCTGACCTTTGCTGAAGCTCTAGGGGGCTGGTGTTCTCCCCCCGGACCGTTAGACGGTTCGGGGGTTCTTGAATTTCCAGTGTGGATTTTGATAGGGTTTTTGTTGACCATATAAGTTACCTTTCTTTATTCTGCTATCAGTAAGCGGGCCTCTCTGTGCTAAACCTGGTTCATTTCTGTGTTTGTCATTTCCTCTTACCTCACCGTTATTATTTGTGGGGGGCTTCTATCCAGCTTTGGGGTCCCCTTCTCTGGAGGCAAGAAAGGTCTTTTGTTTTCCTCTACTAGGGGTAGCTAGATTCTCCGGCTGGAGCGTGTCATCTAGAATCAACGTAGGAATGATCCCCGGCTACTTCTAGTGTTGGCGTTAGGAGTAGATATATGGTCAACCCAGCTACCACTGCCCTATGAGCTGGATTTTTGTATTCTGCAGACTTCCACATTCCTCTGAGACCCTCGCCATTGGGGTCATAACAGAGGACGAGAGGGAAGCGTTCTGGGGCAGGAGGGGATGAGAGGGGAGCGTCCTGGAGCAGGAGGGGAGGACGAGAGGGAGAGCGTCCTGAGGCAGGAGGGGAGGACGAGAGAGGAGCGTCCTGGGGAAGGAGGGGAGGACGAGAGAGGAGCGTCCTGGGCAGGAGGGGTTGGACGAGAGGGGAGCGTCCTGGGGCAGGAGGGGAGGACGAGAGGGGAGCGTCCTGGGGCTGGGAAGGATGACGAGAGGGGAGCGTCCTGGGGCTTCGAAGGACGACGAGAGGGCAGAGTAATGGGTCAGCGTGACCAGAGCCAAGTCGCAGCGTCACCTAAGCAGAGAAAGTAATTTCTCCTTCTCCTACATTGTCTCTGTAAATCGGACTGTGATGATATCCGGGTGCAGTTCGATGTGTCACACGCGTCCATAGACTTTTACAACTTAAATATAGAGGCCCCCGCACCACGCGGCCATTGTATTCTCATGCAAGATCAAAGATCTGCACGGTCCCAGAGTAGAAGAGTGGGCGGAGGGAGATCCAATCAATCATCAGCACTCCGCCGTGTTATACACCAGTGTGAACGAGCAGTTTATGATCTCATCTGTGCAACCCAGTATTTGTAAAAATCTGAGACCACGTGCGGCGAGGAATTGTCAATGACAGACCCCATCATCTCACTGACTCCCTTATTCTTCCGGTCTAGTAGGATTGTTCCTATGATTGATGGCTGAGCGCAGACAATATGCCATGTAATCCTGTCCTAATTGCCCAACACTGCTGCTAACTCTACTGGTCACACTGTGGCTCCCAACATAGTCCAACAGGGGTCCAATGTACCATAGTGAAAAGGAGTAGATTCCTCATTACAAAGCACAGTGATGGCAGAGGGGCTGACAAATCCAGAGACCCCAAACTCTCCCACCCTTACTGGGATCAGACACAGGGAGAATGTCACCAATGTCTTCAGCATCCCTGACACATTATAGGGGAGTGCAGCGCCCCCTGGTGGCAGCAACACCACGTAAACATCAGGAGAAGAAACTAGCTATACACAGAGAAAACATCACATGGGGAGTCCTGACCACGAGGGACTCTATGCATATCACAAGCGACTTTAATATCCCTACTGACACCCACCAGCCAGCAGCCTCCAAACTACTGACCCTTACTTCATCCTTTGGACTCACCCATTGGTCCTCCACAGCCACCCACACAGACGGACATACACTACCATCTACTCTCCTTCTCATCCTTGTCCTCCTCACCTACCCCCCATGTCCAGCCATTACATCCTTGCAGAAACCTCGCACATCTAGACATTCACAGGCTCTCAGACTCTCTCCTACCCCTGTTCTCCATATCTGCACTGCACGATACCGACAGCGCCACCACTTTCTATAACTCGACCCTCACATCAGCCATAGACTCAGTAGCCCCTCTCATGCATGGCACAGTGCGACAAACCAATAGACAACCTTGGCATAACAATGTCACAAAAAAACTTCGACAAGCATCCAGGATCGCAGAGCGGCGTTGGAAGAAAACACGCCTGCCAGACGACTTCACTGCTTTCAAACAAGCTACATTTGACTTCAAATCAGCCCTCACCTCTGCTAAACAGACCTATTTCACTAACCTTGTATCTTCACTATCCTACAACCCAAAACAACTGTTCAGCACATTTAACTCTCTCCTTCGCCCACCACTGCCACATCCAACTCCCTTCATCTCTTCCGAGGACTTTGCCACCTACTTCTAAAACAAGATCGACCAAACAAGGCAAACCTTTACTTGTCCACCACCCCAACCACTCCATATACCAGACCTCTGCCCTTCCCTAATAACCTCCCTCTCCAACATTACCGAAGGAGAGCTTACTTGCCTCTTTTCCAAATCACACCTTCCCACCTGTGCACTTGACCCCATCCCTTCCCACCTGCTCCCCAACCTCACTAACACGCTTATTCCAGCCCTAACCCATCTCTTCAAACTATCGCTCTTCTGGTACCTTCCCCTCTGCCTTCAAACATGCCACCATCACACCCATCCTCAAAAAAACTAACCTTGACCCAACTGCTATGCCCAGCTATCGCTCCATATCACTGCTCCTGTTTGCTTCAAAACTCCTTGAGCAGCATGTCCATGGTCAACTTTCCTCCCACCTCTCATCTAACTCTCTCCTTGACAACCTCCAATCTGGCTTCTGCCCCCACCACTCCATCGAAACTGCCCTGACAAAAATTACTAATGACTTGGTCACAGCCAAAGCTAACAGACAGTTCTCCATCCTCCTCCTTCTTGACTTATCTTCTGCTTTCGACACAGTCGATCACTGCCTACTGCTACAGATCCTTTCTTCCCTTGGCATCAAAGACCTCGCCCTGTCCTGGATTGCCTCATACCTATCCAGCCAAACATTTAGCGTTTCCCACTCCCACACTACCTCCTCATCCCGCCCTCTCTCTGTTGGAGTCCCTCAAGGCTCTGTCCTAGGACCCCTACTTTTTTCCATCTATACCCTTGGCCTAGGACAAATCATAAAGTCCCATGGCTTCCAGTACCACCAGTGTGCAGACGACACTCAGATCTACCTCTCTGGCCCAGATGTCACCTCTCTGCTGTCCAGAATCCCGAAGTGTCTGTCAGCCATATCCTCCTTCACCTCTCGCTTCCTAAAACTCAATGTAGACAAAACCGAATTCATCATCTTTCCCTCACCTCACGTATCCCCCCTACCCAATCTATCTATTATGGTAAACGGCATCACGCTCTCTCCCGCTCCTGAAATCCGCGGCCTCGGGGTAACTCTTGACTCTGCCCTGTCCTTCAAACCTCACGTCCAAGCTCTTGCCACCTCCTGTTGCCTCCAACTCAAAAATATTGCCAGAATCCGTTCCTCCCTCAGCCCGCAATCTACCAAAACTCTTGTGCATGCTCTCATCATCTCCCGCCTCGATTACTGCAACACCCTCTTCTGTGGCCTCCCCGCTAACTCTCTTGCACCACTCCAGTCTGTCCTCAACTCTGCTGCCCGCCTAATCCACCTCTCTCCTCGCTACTCCCCTGCTTCTCCCCTCTGCAAATCCCTTCACTGGCTCCCAATCCCCTAACGAATCCAGTTCAAACTACTAACACTGATCTACAAAGCCATCCACAACCTGTCCCCTCCCTATATCTCTGAACTAATCTCCCAATATCTTCCCTCACGTAATCTTCGTTCATCCCAAGACCTCCTACTCTCCTCCACACTTATTCGTTCCTCACACAATCGCCTCCAAGATTTCTCCCGAATATCCCCCATCCTCTGGAATTCCATGCCTCAACACGTCCGATTATCCACCACCCTCGGATCCTTCAGACGGAACCTGACAACCCATCTCTTCAGGAAAGCCTACAGCCTACAATAACCGAGCCGCCGCCTCACCCCTACCTTCTGTCTCTTCCCCACTATCCCATAGAATGTAAGTCCGCAAGGACAGGGTCCTCTCCCCTCTGTACCAGTGTGTCACTGTAAACCTGTTTACTGTAAACGATATCTATAACCCTGTATGTAACCCCTTTCTCATGTACAGCACCATGGAATTAATGGTGCTATATAAATAATAATAATATCACTTATTATGAGGTGTAAGGAACATGAGGTATTTGATTGTGTATGATCACACACATTGAGCTCTGCTACATCCAAAAGCAGAGGACAGACACCCGCTGCAGATTTGACCCCCCCTTCTTTTCTCTGCCTGTGTGTAATCCTAAACCCCTCATTTCCCCCTCCCTCAAGAATTTATATGGCTCCATGCTGCGGCAAGCAGGTCTCCCTACACTCCTCATTCCCTCCTCCCACCTGGTACTGGTTAAAACTGGTACAGAAAGCATGATATTCTATTGTTCTCTGAAGGTTATGTCTATTGGCACCGATCAGGGCTAGAGAAATAAGAAGTATATATTCCGGATGTCCATCGAGGGATCTAACACTTTCAGAAAATCGCTAGAAGCTAAACCCAATGAGTGCAAAGAGTGGGTTTCTCCGTAAGCGGGTCAAGTAATTACACCATGTTTACACTTAAAAGAATACCGCTGATGTGGGGCACATCCTGATCATTGTGTTTTTTGTATAAGAGATTCATACAGCGAGCTAGGCATCAAAAATAGTTGCCATAAAGGGGAAGTTTCAGCCTCTAAGTGAGGTCACCACAGGGGAGTGCCTGGGTTTTAGGCTAGGAAATAAATGAGTGAAACAGCAGTGTTCAAGTGTCTTTGTCTGGGGTCTAGCTGCTATACAGATGCGTGCTATGCATCTAGATGTGTCCTCTCCTCCACAGCACACAGTCGGCCATGAGATAAGATGATAACGAAATGTGTTTTTCAACTTTAAACCCATCTTATTTGTAATTGTCTGTACATATGATATTTGTCTTCCTTATAATATATTTTAATACCTCTAAACACTGCCTACCTTTTTTTGGAGTAAAATATAAAATTACTAGCTTGTCTCTTCTTGCTCTATAACGTACGGTCATGTCCTCTGAAGTGAATTACGCTACTAATCTGGGTTGGCTCTGGACCCGTTAAAAATTAAGAGATCGGAGCTGGTGGCAGCGGATTTGTCCTGTGCGGTTGGGAGTCTTTGTAGCGACGGACGGCGTTAATAATCACTGCTCCCGCTTTAGTGGGAGTAGTTATATCGCCCTTGCGGCAGTGTGCCTATTAGCCATTACAAAGGCAGCCTTTCTGGTGACTAATTATCCTAGGTGCAGTACCCTGTCTGACCTGAGGGTAAGGGGGTGCCAGAAAGCTGCAAGTTCCAAACCAGAACTGGGAAGTGGGATATAGATAAATCCCCTTCAGAAAGAACCAGGGGCAACCAAACCACCCCGGTTCATGACAAATTAGTGTGAGTGGTGGGGATGATAAAGGTATCCTCCATGTGAAATTTGACATGGGGTACTGTGCAAATCACTTATTATGGGAACATTGGATACCACTGTTATTATGGGGGCACTGTGGATATCACTGTTATTAGAGGGCACTGTGGATATCACTGTTATTATGGGGATACTGTGGATATCGCTATTATTATGGGGACACTGAATATCACTGTTATTATGGGGCACTGTGAATATCACTGTTATTATAGGGACACTGGATATCACTGTTATTACGAGGGCACTGTGGATATCACTGTTATTATGGGGCACTGTGGATATCACTGTTATTATGGGGACACTGTGAATATCACTGTTATTATAGGGACACTGGATATCACTGTTATTACGAGGACACTGTGGATATCACTGTTATTATGGGGCACTGTGGATATCACTGTTATTATGGGGACACTGTGAATATCACTGTTATTATAGGGACACTGGATATCACTGTTATTACGAGGACACTGTGGATATCACTGTTATTATGGGGCACTGTGGATATCACTGTTATTATGGGGACACTGTGAATATCACTGTTATTATGGGGCACTGTGGATATCACTGTTATTATGGGGGGCACTGTGGATATCACTGTTATTATAGGGACACTGGATATCACTGTTATTACGAGGGCACTGTGGATATCACTGTTATGGGGGCACTGTGGATATCATTGTTATTCAACTACTCCGTTATTCAAATACTCAAAAATATTTCACGAATCCGTTCATTCCTCAACCAAGAATCTGCAAAAACCCTAGTCCATGCCCTCATCATCTCTCGCCTTGACTACTGCAACCTCCTGCTCTGTGGCCTCCCCTCGAACACTCTCGCACCCCTCCAATCTATTCTAAACTCTGCTGCCCGACTAATCCACCTGTCCCCCCGCTATTCCCCGGCCTCTCCCCTCTGTCAATCCCTTCACTGGCTCCCCATTGCCCAGAGACTCCAGTACAAAACCCTAACCGTGACGTACAAAGCCATCCACAACATATCTCCTCCATACATCTGTGACCTCGTCTCCCGGTACTTACCTAAACGCAACCTCCGATCCTCACAAGATCTCCTTCTCTACTCTCCTCTTATCTCCTCTTCCCACAATCGTATACAAGATTTCTCTCGCGTATCACCCCTACTCTGGAACCCTCTACCACAACACATCAGACTCTCGCCTACCATCGAAATCTTCAAAAAGATCCTGACGACCCACCTCTTCAGACAAGCCTACAACCTGCAGTAACCACCGATTGACCAAACCGCTGCATGACCAGCTCTATCCTCACCTACTGTATTCTCACCCATCCCTTGTAGATTGTGAGCCTTCGCGGGCAGGGTCCTCTCTCCTCCTGTACCAGTCGTGACTTGTATTGTTTAAGATTATTGTACCTGTTTTTATTATGTATACCCCTCCTCACATGTAAAGCGCCATGGAATAAATGGCGCTATAACAATAAATAATAATAATTATTATTATTATGGGGCACTGTGAATATCACTGTTATTAGGGGGCACTGTGGATATCACTGTTATTATGGGGGCACTGTGGTTATCGCTGTTATTATGGGGACACTGTAAATATCACTGTTATTATGTGGCACTGTGAATATCACTGTTATTATGGGGCACTGTGGATATCACTGTTATTATGGGGGCACTGTGGATATCACTGTTATTATGGGGGCACTGTGGATATCACTGTCATTATAGGGACACTGGATATCACTGTTATTACGAGGGCACTGTGGATATCAATGTTATTACGGGGACACTGGGAATATCACTGTTATTATGGGGCACTGTGGATATCACTGTTATTATGGGGGCACTGTGGATATCACTGTTATTACGAGGGCACGGTGGATATCACTGTTATGGGGACACTGTGGATATCACTGTTATTATGGGGCACTGTGGATATCACTGTTATTATGGGGCACGGTGGATATCACTGTTATTATGGTGGCACTGTGGATATCACTGTCATTATGGGGGCACTGTGGATATCACTGTCATTATGGGGGAACTGTGGATATCACTATTATGGGGCACTGTGGATATCACTGTTATTATGGGGCACTGTGGATATCACTATTATGGGGGCACTGTGGATATCACTATTATGGGGCACTGTGGATATCACTGTTATTATGGGGGCACTGTGGATATCACTATTATGGGGACGCTGTGGATATCACTGTTATTATGGAGCACTGTGGATATCACTGTTATTATGGGGGCACTGTGGATATCACTATTATGGGGACACTGTGGATATCACTGTTATTATGGGGCACTGTGGATATCACTGTTATTATGGGGACACTGTGGATATCAATGTTATTATGGGGCACTGTGGATATCACTGTTATTATGGGGGCACTGTGGATAATAGAATTAGTTCTTCCGGTAATTCAGTTTCTAGGAACCTTCCACGACAGCCACTTCGGAGGTTGTCTTCCCCGTCCCTAATAGGGGACAGGAACACAAAGAGGTTAAATACCCCTCCCCTTTCTGCAACGCCAGTGTTTTCCTGGACACAGTAGCATGTATAATTACCACAAAAGTGCAGGAATCATCTCATAAAATATTAGGTAGGGAGGGAAATTAGTGCTGTCGTGGAAGGTTCCTAGAAACCGAGTTACCGGTAAGAACTAATTCTATTTTCTCTAGTCACCTTCCACGACAGCCACTTCAGAGTAGTGCCAACAGCAAATTTCTCTAGGGAGGGATCACGGCCTGCAGAACACGTCTGCCAAATGTTAAATCCCTATTGAAATTTAGCTGGTAATGTCTGGTGAACGTATGGATGGACAGCCAGGTGGCGGCTCTGCATATCTGCTCTGATGAAGCATTCCCCCTTTCTGCCCATGATGTTGCCATCGCTCGGGTAGAATGTGCTTTCAGAGAGGCAGGTGGATCCAGTCCCTGTGATGAATATGCCAGACAAATAGACTGCTTGATCCAGTTTGCTATAGTGTTTTTTGCCGCCTTCTTTCCTTTGTTTCGTACTGAGAACTGGATGAATAAATTTTGATCAATTCGCCAGACTTCAGTCTGTAGTAAGTAAGATAGGACCACCCTGCGAACATCCAAGGTGTGGAAGGTCTGTTCTTTAGGGTTGGAGGGGTTCGGGCAGAATGAAGGTAGTACAATGTCCTGATCTCTGTGGAAATTCAAGACCACCTTAGGTAAAAAGGACCGGTCTAGTTTTAGTATAATGCTATCCGTAGTGAACATTAGATAAGGTTCCTGTATTGACAGGGCCTGTAATTCTCCAATTCTTCTAGCCGTAGTGATTGCGACTAGAAATACTGTTTTAAGAGTTAAGTTCTTTATGGTTATAGCATCCAGGGGTTCAAATGGATCCTGGGTTAGACCGTTAAGTACTGTATTGAGGTCTCAGGAAGGCACCTTACTGCGGAGTGTAGGACGAATTCTGGATGCTGCTGTCATATATCGCTTAATCCAGCGGTGGTTGGCTAAATTTAAATCAAAAAAGCTACTAAGGGCCGATACTTGCACTTTGAGTGTGCTAGGGGTAAGGCCCATTTCCAAGCCCTTCTGCAAAAATTCTAAGATTCTCGCTACATTAGGATTGAAGGGGTCTGGAATTTCCGGGGAGCACCAGGACGTACATTTTTTCCAGACCTTATTACAGATGGCTGTAATAATTATAGGGGATAACTCAAGAGACTCTTTGCGTGGAACTAGACAACTACAGGACACAGTTTTATAAGTGGTAAAGTCTATATTATCACACGGTGATTCAAACAGGTGCAGAGAGAAACTCAAGTCCACAACACTTGGTGCAAATATCAAATGCAGCTCAGCAGTCTATAGGAAACTTCAGAGGAAAATGCAATCACGCAGAAAGTCTATGAAGCACAGTAATTCTTGAGGATATTTGACACGAATAAGTCCTTGCTTAGTCCAAAACACAGATAGATATGCTTATAAGGAAGTTCAAATAATATCTTAGCTCAAGCAGGGAGGTCTGGTTAATAGTCTCAGGTTCTTGCAGAGCAGCAACAGCTTACATGTCCAGCAAATGCAGATGGAAGTAACACGAGTAGCAGATGAAGGAGGATTACTGGAGCTGGTGTATGCAGCAGGAACTCAGAGCAGAGTAGCAGCATAACCCCACAGGTTCACAGGAGCAGGTATATAGCCAGGGAGTCACCAGAGGTCAGGAGCTGGGTGCAAGGCAGAATACTCTAGCACAGACTGAAGGCTGGGGTGGAGTTTTATAGCAGGAAGACACAGTGCACATGAGACCAAAGACGCCATCTTGGAAAAGGGCAGTAATGCACAAAAAGGTAATAAAAAATGTTCAGAGTCCTGACATTACTCCCTCCTTAGAAGCGCCCTCAGGACGATCCTGGACCTGGTTTCTCAGGGAATCTCTGATGAAAACGAGAAATCTTCTGTTGGGCATTGATGTTTTCCACAGGTTCCCAAGAGTCTTTCTCAGGGGGATATCCCTGCCATCTTATCAGATATTGGAGCCGATTCCTGTGAATCCTGGAATCAACAATTTCCTCCACCACAAATTGTTCTTGCCCATCACCACAGGCTGCGGAGGTGGCACAACACATCCCTGGAAGGTATTAGGAGATACAGGCTTTAGGAAAGATACATGAAAAACTGGATGTACCTTCATTGTCCTAGGCAGCTTCAGCCGGCAGGCCACAGAGCTCACAATACCGTTGATCTTGAAAGGGCCAATGAATTTCTGTCCAAGTTTTTGTGAAGGAACATTTACCGTATATACTCGAGTATAAGCCGACCCGAGTATAAGCCAACCCCCCTAATTTTGCCACAAAAAACTGGGAAAACTTATTGACTCGAGTATAAGCCTAGGGTGGAAAATGCAGCAGCTACCGGTGAATTTCAAAAATAAAAATAGATGCTCCATACCGTTCATTATGGCCCCATAGCTGTGACATATAGTGCTCTGCACCATTCATAATTGCCCCATAGCTGTGCCATATAGTGCTCTGCACCGTTCATAATTGCCCCATAGCTGTGCCATATAGTGGTCTGCACCATTATTGCCCCACAGCTGTGCCATAGTGCTCTGCACCATTCATTATTGCCCCATAGCTGTGCCATATAGTGCTCTGCACCATTATTGCCCCATAGCTGTGCCATACAGTGCTCTGCACCATTATTGCCCCATAGCTGTGCCATATAGTGCTCTGCACCGTCCATTATTGCCCCATAGCTGTGCCATACAGTGCTCTGCACCATTATTGCCCCATAGCTGTGCCATACAGTGCTCTGCACCATTATTGCCCCATAGCTGTGCCATATAGTGCTCTGCACCATCCATTATTGCCCCATAGCTGTGCCATATAGTGCTCTGCACCGTCCATTATTGCCCCATAGCTGTGCCATATAGTGCTCTGCACCGTCCATTATTGCCCCATAGCTGTGCCATATAGTGCTCTGCACCGTCCATTATTGCCCCATAGCTGTGCCATATAGTGCTCTGCACCGTCAATTATTGCCCCATAGCTGTGCCATATAGTGCTCTGCACCGTCCATTATTGCCCCATAGCTGTGCCATATAGTGCTCTGCACCGTCAATTATTGCCCCATAGCTGTGCCATATAGTGCTCTGCACCGTCCATTATTGCCCCATAACTGTGCCATATAGTGCTCTGCACCGTCAATTATTGCCCCATAGCTGTGCCATATAGTGCTCTGCACCGTCCATTATTGCCCCATAGCTGTGCCATATAGTGCTCTGCACCGTCAATTATTGCCCCATAGCTGTGCCATATAGTGCTCTGCACCGTTCATTATTGCCCCATAGCTGTGCCATATAGTGCTCTGCACCGTCCATTATTGCCCCATAGCTGTGCCATATAGTGCTCTGCACCGTTCATTATTGCCCCATAGCTGTGCCATATAGTGCTCTGCACCGTCCATTATTGCCCCATAGCTGTGCCATATAGTGCTCTGCACCGTCAATTATTGCCCCATAGCTGTGCTGCTGCTGCTGCAATAAAAATAATAAAACACATACTCACCTCTCTTGCTTGCAGCTCCTCGGCGTCCCGTCCCGGCGTCTCTCTGCACTGACTGATCAGGCAGAGGGCGGCGCGCACACTATATGCGTCATCGCGCCCTCTGACCTGCACAGTCAGTGCGGAGAGACGCCGGGAAGATGGAGACAGCGCTCGGCGTGTGGAACGCGGACAGGTGAATATGTCATACTTACCTGCTCCCGGCGTCCCGCTCCTTCCCCCGGACAGCTGGTCTTCGGTGCCGCAGCCTGTTCCTCTGTCAGCGGTCACCGGCACCGCTGATTAGAGAAATGAATTATGCGGCTCCGCCCCTATGGGAGGTGGAGCAGCCTATTCATTTCTCTAATGAGCGGTCCCACGTGATCGCTGAACAGGGGAAGAGCTGCTGCACCCGGAGACCGTGGGACGGGCAGGGGGAGCGCCGGGACTAGGTAAGTATGCCTCAGCGCCCTCTCCCCCTCACCCGCCGACCGTGACTCGAGTATAAGCCGAGGGGGCACTTTCAGCCCAAAAATTTGGGCTGAAAATCTCGGCTTATACTCGAGTATATACGGTAACTTCAACCACACGGAATCTCCTACCTTGAACATGGGTGCAGGTTTACGGAATCTATCAGCCGATCTCTTATAATATTCTTGATCTGTGGTCAGGGTTTTCTTCAGAACCTCCAGATTTTGCCTCATCGCAGTCAGCCTTTCCTTCACTGCTGGAACCGGAGAATTAATTGGAGAGCTAGGTAAGATACACGGATGATAACCCAGATTGGCAAAGAAAGGTGTAAATTTAGTGGAGGCGCTCTGAGAATGGTTATATGAAAATTCGGCTAACGGCAGCAACTCCAACCAATCATCTTGGAGATAGCTGACATAGCATCTTAGATATTGTTCCAGCGTCTGGTTGGTACGCTCAGTCTGACCATTTGTCTGGGGATGGTAAGCGGAAGAGAGACAGACATTAATATTGAGTGCAGAGCAAAACCCCTTCCAGAATCTTGAAGTGAACTGCACTCCACGGTCAGAGATGATCTCATCCGGAACCCCATGCAACCGAAAGACATTCTGTATAACCAAGTTCACTGTATCTTTAGCTGAGGGGAGGCCGGTGCACGGAACAAAATGAGCAGCTTTAGTCAGGCGATCAACTACCACCATGATTGTATTCATGCCCCGATGTAGGCAGCTCCACAATAAAGTCCATTGATATAGACCCCCAAGGGCAGGACGGAACAGGTAATGGTTGTAGAAGACCCGTAGGTGCCACATGAGTCTTGTAACGGGCACATACCTCGCAAGAGAGAACATAGTCCTTGGTATCCTTCAGGCAAGTTGGCCACCAGAAGAATCGGCTCAGGAACTCGTGTCTTCTGTACCCCCCTGTGACCAGCCAACTTGAAGTCATGTACCAACTTGAGGATCTGCAGACGGACGACCTCAGGGACGTAGATACGTCGATCTCTGATCCACATGCCACCCTTAAAGATAAGATTAATATCCACAGGTGGGTTGGCCAGAAATACATCACCGTCATAGGTCTCCCTGCACTCCTTCCATTAGTCCTGATCGTTGATAAGTCCGATGAAATTGGCATCAGATACAATGGTCTTGGATGGGGCTCCAGGTACGGAATCCGCAGCATGGATTCGGGATAAAGCATCAGCCTTCCCATTACGAGAACCTGGACGGTACGAGATAACAAAGTTAAATTGATTTAAAAATAAGTTCCAAAGAGCCTGACGAGGAGAAAGACATCTAGCGAATCTAAGGAACTCTAAATTGCGATGGTTAGTTAGCACTATGATCTGTTGTGCAGCTCCTTGCAGATGATGCCTCCATTCTTTGAAAGCCGCAATAATAGCCAGCAATTCCTTGTCTCCCGCGTCATAATTCTTCTCTGCTGAGGTTAGTCTACGGGAAAAGAAAGCACAAGGATGTAGCAGACCCTTCTCTCCAGTTCTTGGGAGAGAATATCCCCCAACGCATTATCAGACGCGTCCACCTCCACAATGAAAGAAAGTGTTGGATCTGGGTGTATCAACAGCGGTGCTGAGGTGAAACAGATCTTAAGCCGATCAAAAGCTTCTTGAGCCTGTGATGACCACTTAAAGGGATTCTCCTTCTTTGTCAAGGAAGTAATGGGACGGAAAATATCAGAAAAATTTCGAATGCAGCGTCTGTAGAAATTTGCAAAACCAATAAAACGCCTGACCTCCTTAACGTTCTTGGGTACCGGCCAGTCAAGGATAGCCTGAATCTTACCAGATTCCATGTTCAGCCCCTGGGGAGAGATGATATAACCTAAGAACTGTATCTCAGAAAGATGGAACTCGCATTTCTCCGGCTTAATATACAGATGATTCTCTTTCAGACATGTTAAAACAGTTCTGACATGTTCTTCATGTTCCTGTAGAGAGTCAGAAAAGATTAGTATATCATCCAAATAGATCACTACAAACTGGTCCAACAAATCTCTGAAAATGTCATTAGCAAGGTGTTGAAACGTTGCAGGGGCGTTACAAAGCCCGAAGGGCATCACAAGATTCAAAGTGTCCATACCGGCATCTGAATGCTGTCTTCCACTCATCCCCTGGACGAATACGCACCAAATTATAAGCCCCACGAAGATCCAGTTTAGAGAACACCTTAGCATGGCGGACTCTTTCCAGTAATTCGGGAATCAGAGGCAAAGGGTAACGGTTTCGTACGGTTACCTTATTGAGTTCACGATAGTCAACACAGGGTCTCAGGGTCCCATCCTTCTTCTTTACAAAAAAGATAGGTGCCCCTGCTGGTGAGGAAGAAGGACGTATGAAGCCTTTGGCCAGATTTTCATCAATATACTCTTTTAAGGCTTGAAGCTCAGGTGCCGCCAAAGGGTATACGTTACCAGAAGAAATAGCTGCCCCAGGAAGCAACTCAATGGGACAGTCATAATGCCTGTGTGGAGGAAGCTGATCTGCATTCTTCTTGTCACAGATGTCAGAGAACTCTTTATATGCTGGAGGTAAAGAAAATACCTGTACATGTGGTTCCGTAGCCGCGGACTCAGGGACAGCTTCTGTTAACGCTGAGTTACTCCTTGTTGGAAAGATAATCTCCTTGGTCTCCCAGTTGATAATTCGGTTCTGAGAACGCAACCAAGGAATGCCTAAAATCACAGGAAAATGAGGAGAAGAAATTAGCAAGAAAGAAAGTTGCTCCTGATGATTAGGCTCCAACAAAATTTCAAGGGGTACGGTCTCCTGATCCACAGGCCCAGAGATTAAAGGTGACCCATCCACTGTTTCCATGGTAATTGGAGAGGCTCTTTGCTGAATTTCAATACCATGTTCCTTGGCAAATGCGATATCCATGAAATTGCCACCTGCACCAGAGTCAATCATAGCTGAACTGGAAATCCACTGTCCTGAACACAGGATCTTAATAGGGAGAGAACAGTGAGAGTTCTTTTCCTTCAGCTCCTTGGGGGGTGAAGTCATAGAAAGTGAATAGAATACAGCATTTAAAGGCAGGCTACATTCAGAGATCTCAGATTCATCATCACAGTTTTCATACTCCCCTACCGCTGCTAGCACCTTGTTAGGCCGTCTAGGACACTTAGGACAATTGATCAAGAAGTGGTCAGACTGGCCGCAGTAGAAACATAGACTTTCACGAAGGCGATGCTCCCGGCGCTCATTGATCTCGCACCTCTGAACGGAATCAATTTGCATGGGCACCTCCTCCACCTCCCGGGATGTTTTACCTGCAGGCTCTTTAGAAGGAAGGGAAAAGTTAGAAATACGGTTATATGCAGCAAACTTCTCCTGCCTACGCTCAGTAAGGCGAATGTCAATGCGCACACAATGCTGTATAAATGTCTCTAGCTCTTGTGGTGACTCAGAGCGAGCTAATTCATCTTTTACAATACTAGACAGACCCCTTTTAAAAATAGGCAATTGTGCATAACTGTCCGAATTGGTATCTACCGCTAATCTCCTGAATTCAGTAGCATGCTCAATAACAGAACGTTTTGCCTGGCGTAAAGACAATAAAGCAGATTCAGCAGTTGCACGGCGATTAGGATCAAACATTAATGCCATAGCGGCCAAGAAATCATTCAAGTTATTTAACCGTGGGTCACGAGACTCAATCATCGGATTCGCCCAGGCGAGCGCTCGTGCGGTTAGCAGCATTATTACACACAATACTTTGGATCTATCATTAGGAAGACGGTCAGCATGCACATCAAAATATAGCATACATTGATTCAGAAAGCCACAAAATTTGTCGCGATCACCATTAAATCTGAATGGGGGCAACTTAGGTGGGCTAGCTGGTGGCGGTTGCCCAGAGGGAAAAGTCGCTTGTGCAGCTATTTGAAAGCCTATGCCCTGAAAAGCCCGTCCATACTGGGACTCTATGCCAGCAAGTTTGTTTCCTGGGCTGCCATGCGGGTGCTTAAGTCCTGCAAAGTCTGTCCAAACACTTGTTGATTGTGTTCAAAGCTTCCAAACTTCTTTTGCAGACCTTCCACATCTTTCTGCAGTGATCTAATTATGGAAAACACCTGCTCTAGTTTGCTTTCTGCAGTCATTGTTCCAGCAGTCTCCTTTTTTTTTTAGGCTAGAGTATCCTGTAATAATTATAGGGGATAACTCAGGAGACTCTTTGCGTGGAACTAGACAACTACAGGACACAGTTTTATAAGTGGTAAAGTCTATATTATCACACGGTGATTCAAACAGGTGCAGAGAGAAACTCAAGTCCACAACACTTGGTGTAAATATCTAATGCAGCTCAGCAGTCTAAAGGAAACTTTAGAGGAAAATGCAATCACGCAGAAAGTCTATGAAGCACAATAATTCTTGAGGATATTTGGCACAAATAAGTCCTTGCTTAGTCCAAAACACAGATAGATATGCTTATAAGTAAGTTCAAATAATATCTTAGCTCAACCAGGGAGATCTCGGTAATAGTCTCAGGTTCTTGCAGAGCAGAAACAGCTTACATGTCCAGCAAATGCAGATGGAAGTAAACACGAGCAGCAGATGAAGGAGGATTACTAGAACTGGTGTATGCAGCAGGATCTCAGAGCAGAGAAGCAAGATAACCCCACAGGTTCACAGGAGTAGGTATATAGCCAGGGAGTCATCAGGGTCAGGAGCTGGATGCAAGGCAGAATACTCTAGCACAGACTGAAGGCTGGGGTGGAGTTTTATAGCAGGAAGACACAGTGCACATGAGACCAAAGACGCCATCTTGGAAAAGGGCAGTAATGCACAAAAAGGTAATAAAAAATGTTCAGAGTCCTGACAATGGCATTGGTTACCGCCTTTCTGCTTTTTTGGAGGGTCTGGATTACCTCATCCTAGAGACCTCTGGCTTTTAAAATTGTGGCTTCAGTAGCCATGCTGCCAAGTTCAATCTGCTTAGGTCCGGATGTAGTAGGGGACCCTGGTGTAGGAGATCGAGTTTTTGAGGTTGAAGGTAGGGACCTTCCAGGGCCATATCTAATAGGGCACCGTACCAACTCCTCCCGGGCCACAATGGAGCAATCAAGATTGTGGTAACTCTGTCTGTTCTGATCTTTTGTAGAGTTTTCGCCAGCATGGGAATGGGTGGAAAGGCGTATACAAGGTTGAACTTCCACTGCTGTGAGAAGGCATCTATCCCCTACGTCTTGTCTCTGTGATGAAGGGAGAAAAATGTTTCTACCTTCGCATTCTGCCTGGTGGCGAATAGATCCACCTCTGGAATACCCCATTTTGAGGTTAGGGACTGAAACACTGTTTGGTCTAGGGACCACTCTCCTGGATGAACGTCTTTCCTGCTGATGAAATCCGCCTGAGTGGTGTCCAACCCTCTCAGATGTACCGCTGTGATCGACAGAAGATTTTTCTCTGCCCAGAAAAATATTCTTGCAGCTACCTCTTTTAGAGAGGCATACTTCGTTCCCCCCCTGATGTCGTAGATAGGCTACCGTTGTCAAATTGTCCGAGTAAATACCAACGTGGTGATCTTTGATCAGTGTAGATGACGCCTTTAGGGCTTCTTCCACAGCTTTTAGTTCTCTTAGATTCGAGGAGCTGCTGCTGATATTTGATGCCCATTGCCCCTGAAAGTGGAAACCCTCTACCACTGCACCCCAGCCTCTTTTGCTTGCATCTGAACTTAGTGTCTTTAGGGGAAGCTGATCCCAGCTGACTCCTCTCTGGAGATTTTGGTAATCTAGCCACCATTTTAGAGCTGATTTTACATGGCCAGGGAGAAGAATCTTCTGATTCAATGGAGTCTGTTGTCTCCTGGAATGTAGAAGTATGTACGTCTGGAGTGCTCGTGTGTGAGCCTGAGCCCAGGAAACTGCTTGGATACATGCAGTCAGGGATCCTAGCACAGACATTGACTCTCTGAGGGTCGGTGCATGCTGGCCTCTGAACTTGGCTACCATGCGGACAAGGTTGACCTGATGATCTCTGGGTAGAAACGATGTTCTTACTTCCGAATCTAGTTGCACCCCTTGAAATTTCCTCCTTGTGGAGGGATGGATCTCTGATTTTTCCAGATTTGGGATCCAACCCAAGGTTTGCAATATTTCCAGGGTCTTTGATATGTCTGTTTCCAGACGGGGGGGCACATGGAGCCATAATAAGAAAGTCGTCCAAGTACGGGACGATGCATATCCCTTGTTGACGGATGAAGATTATTGCTTCCGCCATAATTTTTGTGAAAACTCGTGGGGCCGATGAGATGCCGAAGGGGAGAACATTGAACTGGAAATTTTCAATCTGGTGCCCCTTGGAGACTGCGAATCTGAGGAATTTCCTGTGTTCTGGGTGGATTGGCACATGGTAATACGCATCCCTCAGATCCACAGTCGCCATCATCCAATTTTGACCGATGAGGGGGGATTACTGATTTGATTGTCTCCATTTTGAATCTCCTGTACCGGACAGATTCGTTTAAGGGTTTCAAATTTATAATAATCCTGTTCTTCCCCGACGGCTTGGTTATCAGAAAGAGGCGCGAATAATGACCACGTCCTTCTTCCAGTTTCGGTACCTGCGAGATCACATTTGATTGCAGTAGTTTTTGTAGATATTTTAACAAGGAGTTTAGGAGGTCTGGAGTTTGAAGGGAGGTTATCCTCAAGCATTGTGGGGGTGGTCTCACGAATTCTATTTTTAGTCCTTCTTGTACGGTACGAAGGACCCACTGATTTGTGGAGATGGTCTGCCACTTGGTGGAAAAGAGTGAGAGTCGACCCCCGACCGGAGCACCGTCATTGCTTATCTGGGGTTTGCTGGGCCTGAGGGGCCAGGATATTTTTGCCCTTGCCTCCCTTGGGATAACTCCATCTTCCTGTTTTGCCTTTTCCCTTTTGCGAAGACTGGTCACGGGAGGGGCGAAAAAAGCGTTTTTTAGGAATTTTCTGCTCAGGGAGAGATTTCTTTTTATCTGCTGCCTTATCCAGAATATCATCCAGAACAGGTCCAAACACATTATGACCCTGGAAGGGTATGCTACATAATTTGGACTTGGAGATGAAATCGCCTCCCCAGGACTTTATCCAAAGTGCTCTCCTGGATGAGTTAGAGAGGACGGCAGCTTTCGCGGCTACTCGGATCGATTCAGCAGAAGCATCAGCTAGAAACCCCGTTGCTTTCTGTAGCAGGGGGAGTCCAAAATTTCCTCTCGTGGGGTGCCCTGTGTCAAGTGATCCTCAAGCTTGCGTAACCAGACAAACAGAGATTTGGCCACGCAAGTGTAGGCTATATTAGATTTCAGCAAATTTGTGGAGGTGTCCCAGGACTTCTTTAATAAACTCTCTATCTTATGGTCCATCGGATCCTTGAGTTGAGAAGAGTCCTCAAAGGGAAGGGCTGTTTTCTTAGCCACCCTGGACACCTGTACATCCACTTTCGGGGTCTTCCATAACGAGTTATCCCCGTCTAATGGACACCGGTTCTTTAGTTCTGAAGGAACAGTCAGACCTTTTTCAGGGAGGTCCCACTCATGTAGAATTTTTTATCTTTGGGTTTTAGGCCCTCGAACATCTCATCCTGTACTGTGAGTGTAACTTCTTCATCCTCCATCCCCATGGTGCCTCTTACTACACTTATTAGGTCACTCATGTCCTCAGAATTAAAATAATATTTTTTGTTTTCTGGTTTAATGGTGGGGGTAGACAAAAAAACCATTACACAGGCAGAGATGCTTACCTGTCTGAGGCCTCCAACCAATTACACTAACCAAAGTGCAGCGGACCCAAGTTAAGATGGTGGATGACAAATGCACAGGTGCAATAATACCAATACTGCAAGCCAGCCTACAATCAGGATTTGGCCGCCTGGCACACCTGCGCAAAAATGATCTGTATGTGGCATGTTCACACAGAAATACAAAGCATATGGCTCAGGCCTATTAGTAACGCCATATAGCGGGCAAGCCATTGCTATCATGCATCCTGTGTGAACAGAGGCCACAGTATACAGAGCCATCTAGGGCCCAGCTGCACCCTGAAAAAATGACGTGTCCAAAAACATAACAATGTATGTAAGGTATTAGTTGGTATTATGGCCACAATACTTAAGCCGGCAACCCACGTCAAGGGTCCTCACATATTGTCGGTCCTAACGCTAACAACAAGAAAAAAAAAAAAAAGAGGAAAAAAAATAAAAAAATCAAGACAAAAAACCATTACACGGGCAGAGATGCTTACATGTCTGAGGCCTCCAACCAATTACACTAACCAAAGTGCAGCGGACCCACGTTAAGATGGTGGATGACAAATGCACAGGTTTTTTTTCTTGTTGTTAGCGTTAGGACCGGCAATATGTGAGGACCCTTGACGTGGGTTGCCGGCTTAAGTATTGTGGCCATAATACCAACTAATACCTTACATACATTGTTATGTTTTTGGACACGCCATTGAGCACACCGGCCGGCGTGCGCTCCATTGTGGAACGCACCTGAACGACCCGGAAGTACCGCTTGCTCACCCGGAAGTAACTCCGTCATTTACGGCCGGAGCCACACTCTGAGATGCGCGCCACCTCCAGCGCTGCAGCCGGGGAGGAGGAAACCGGGGGGCTACAGGAGGCCACTGGTACAAACGTCACCACCCCGCATTACCCCCAAGGGGGGCGCAGGAGGGGCGGGAAGGTCCCGAGTCCCACAGAAGAAAGGAGACGGGAGCAGCGTCTTGAGGAGGGAGCGGCCGACCTCCAGCTACCCGGCTTATCTGGTATGTGGAGCTCCGATAGGGGACAGGAAAACACTGGCGGTGCAGGAAGGGGAGGGGTATTTAACCTCTTTGTGTTCCTGTCCCCTATTAGGGCGGGGAAGACAACCTCCGAAGTGTCTGTCGTGGAAGGTGACTAGAGAAATCACTGTTATTATGGGGGCACTGTGGATATCGCTATTATGGGGGCACTGTTGATATCACTATTATGGGAGCACTGTGGATATCACTGTTATTATGGGGCACTGTGGATATCACTATTATGGGGGCACTGTGGATATCACTGTTATTATGGGGCACTGTGGATATCACTGTTATTATGGGACACTGTGGATATCACTATTATTATGGGGGCACTGTGGATATCCTTGTTATTATGGGGCACTGTGGATATCACTGTTATTATGGGGGCACTGTGGATATCACTGTTATTATGGGGACACTGTGGATATCACTGTTATTATGGGGCACTGTGGATATCACTGTTATTATGGGGGCACTGTGGATATCACTGTTATTATGGGGGCACTGTGGATATCACTGTTATTATGGGGCACTGTGGATATCACTATTATGGGGCACTGTGGATATCACTGTTATTATGGGGCACTGTGGATATCACTGTTATTATGGGGCACTGTGGATATCACTGTTATTATGGGGGTACTGTGGATATCACTATTATGGGGCACTGTGGATATCACTGTTATTATGGGGACACTGTGGATATCACTGTTATTATGGGGGCACTGTGGATATCACTGTTATTATGGGGACACTGTGGATATCACTGTTATTATGGGGGCACTGTGGATATCACTGTTATTATGGGGACACTGTGGATATCACTGTTATTATGGGACACTGTGGATATCACTGTTATTATGGGGGCACTGTGGATATCACTATTATGGGGCACTGTGGATATCACTGTTATTATGGGGGCACTGTGGATATCACTGTTATTATGGGGACACTGTGGATATCACTGTTATTATGGGACACTGTGGATATCACTGTTATTATGGGGGCACTGTGGATATCACTGTTATTATGGGGGCACTGTGGATATCACTATTATGGGGCACTGTGGATATCACTGTTATTATGGGGGCACTGTGGATATCACTGTTATTATGGGGGCACTGTGGATCACTGTTATTATAGGGGCACTGTGGATATCGCTGTTATTATGGGGGCACTGTGGATATCACTGTTATTATGGGGCACTGTGGATATCACTTATTATGGGGGCACTGTGGATATCACTATTATGGGGACACTGGATATCACTGTTATTATGGGAGCACTGTGGATATCACTGTTATTATGGGGCACTGTGGATATCACTGTTATTATGGGGACACTGTGGATATCACTGTTATTATGGGGGCACTGTGGATATCACTGTTATTATGGGGACACTGGATATCACTGTTATTATGGGGGCACTGTGGATATCACTGTTATTATGGGACACTGTGGATATCACTGTTATTATGGGGGCACTGTGGATATCACTGTTATTATGGGGCACTGTGGATATCACTGTTATTATGGGGGCACTGTGGATATCACTGTTATTATGGGGCACTGTGGATATCACTGTTATTATGGGGCACTGTGGATATCACTGTTATTATGGGACACTGTGGATATCACTGTTATTATGGGGACACTGTGGATATCACTGTTATTATGGGGGCACTGTGGATATCACTGTTATTATGGGAGCACTGTGGATATCACTGTTATTATGGGGGCACTGTGGATATCACTATTATGGGGACACTGGATATCACTGTTATTATGGGAGCACTGTGGATATCACTGTTATTATGGGGCACTGTGGATATCACTGTTATTATGGGGACACTGTGGATATCACTGTTATTATGGGGGCACTGTGGATATCACTGTTATTATGGGGACACTGGATATCACTGTTATTATGGGAGCACTGTGGATATCACTGTTATTATGGGGCACTGTGGATATCACTGTTATTATGGGGACACTGTGGATATCACTGTTATTATGGGAGCACTGTGGATATCACTGTTATTATGGGGGCACTGTGGATATCACTGTTATTATGGGGGCACTGTGGATATCACTGTTATTATGGGAGCACTGTGGATATCACTGTTATTATGGGGGCACTGTGGATATCACTGTTATTATGGGGGCACTGTGGATATCACTGTTATTATGGGACACTGTGGATATCACTGTTATTATGGGGGCACTGTGGATATCACTGTTATTATGGGAGCACTGTGGATATCACTGTTATTATGGGGGCACTGTGGATATCACTGTTATTATGGGGGCACTGTGGATATCACTGTTATTATGGGGGCACTGTGGATATCACTGTTATTATGGGAGCACTGTGGATATCACTGTTATTATGGGGGCACTGTGGATATCACTGTTATTATGGGGACACTGTGGATATCACTGTTATTATGGGACACTGTGGATATCACTGTTATTATGGGGACACTGTGGATATCACTGTTATTATGGGGGCACTGTGGATATCACTGTTATTATGGGAGCACTGTGGATATCACTGTTATTATGGGACACTGTGGATATCACTGTTATTATGGGGCACTGTGGATATCACTGTTATTATGGGGCACTGTGGATATCACTGTTATTATGGGGACACTGTGGATATCACTGTTATTATGGGGCACTGTGGATATCACTGTTATTATGGGGGCCTGTGGATATCACTGTTATTATGGGACACTGTGGATATCACTGTTATTATGGGGACACTGTGGATATCACTGTTATTATGGGGGCACTGTGGATATCACTGTTATTATGGGAGCACTGTGGATATCACTATTATTATGGGGACACTGGATATCACTGTTATTATGGGGCACTGTGGATATCACTGTTATTATGGGAGCACTGTGGATATCACTGTTATTATGGGGCACTGTGGATATCACTGTTATTATGGGGGCACTGTGGATATCACTGTTATTATGGGGCACTGTAGATATCACTGTTATTATGGGGCACTGTGGATATCACTGTTATTATGGGAGCACTGTGGATATCACTGTTATTATGGGGCACTGTGGATATCACTGTTATTATGATGGCACTGTGGATATCACTGTTATTATGGGGCACTGTGGATATCACTGTTATTATGGGGGCACTGTGGATATCACTGTTATTATGGGGCACTGTGGATATCACTGTTATTATGGGGGCACTGTGGATATCACTGTTATTATGGGGACACTGTGGATATCACTGTTATTATGGGGGCACTGTGGATATCACTGTTATTATGGGGGCACTGTGGATATCGCTGTTATTATGGGGGCACTGTGGATATCACTGTTATTATGGGGGCACTGTGGATATCACTGTTATTATGGGGCACTGTAGATATCACTGTTATTATGGGGGCACTGTGGATATCACTGTTATTATGGGGGCACTGTGGATATCACTGTTATTATGGGGGCACTGTGGATATCACTGTTATTATGGGGGCACTGTGGATATCACTGTTATTATGGGGGCACTGTGGATATCACTATTATGGGGACACTGGATATCACTGTTATTATGGGAGCACTGTGGATATCACTGTTATTATGGGGCACTGTGGATATCACTGTTATTATGGGGACACTGTGGATATCACTGTTATTATGGGAGCACTGTGGATATCACTGTTATTATGGGGCACTGTGGATATCACTGTTATTATGGGGGGCACTGTGGATATCACTGTTATTATGGGGGCACTGTGGATATCACTGTTATTATGGGGGCACTGTGGATATCACTGTTATTATGGGGGCACTGTGGATATCACTGTTATTATGGGGGCACTGTGGATATCACTGTTATTATAGGGGCACTGTGGATATCACTGTTATTATGGGGCACTGTGGATATCACTGTTATTATGGGAGCACTGTGGATATCACTGTTATTATGGGGCACTGTGGATATCACTGTTATTATGGGGACACTGTGGATATCACTGTTATTATGGGGGCACTGTGGATATCACTGTTATTATGGGGGCACTGTGGATATCACTGTTATTATGGGGACACTGTGGATATCACTGTTATTATGGGGCACTGTGGATATCACTGTTATTATGGGGGCACTGTGGATATCGCTGTTATTATGGGGCACTGTGGATATCACTGTTATTATGGGGACACTGTGGATATCACTGTTATTATGGGGGCACTGTGGATATCACTGTTATTATGGGGCACTGTGGATATCACTGTTATTATGGGGACACTGTGGATATCACTGTTATTATGGGGCACTGTGGATATCACTGTTATTATGGGGCACTGTGGATATCACTGTTATTATGGGGACACTGTGGATATCACTGTTATTATGGGGCACTGTGGATATCACTGTTATTATGGGGCACTGTGGATATCACTGTTATTATGGGGACACTGTGGATATCACTGTTATTATGGGGACACTGTGGATATCACTGTTATTATGGGGACACTGTGGATATCACTGTTATTATGGGAGCACTGTGGATATCACTGTTATTATGGGGGCACTGTGGATATCACTGTTATTATGGGGCACTGTGGATATCACTGTTATTATGGGGCACTGTAGATATCACTATTATGATGGCACTGTGGATATCACTGTTATTATGGTGGTGCTCTAGATTTGACCCCAGTTTGCAGTAAGAGGAGCCTTTTTTCCAGCGTCTCTTCTTCCCACGTGAGGTGGCGTTCTTTCTTTCAGGCTATATTTTGAGACCCCCATTGCAGTACATCTGTGTGGGTCAGCCCCTCGGTACAGATGATTACCCTCCCTCAGAGATCATCCCACACTTTGGGTATTATACTCCTAGATTGATTCTGTTTTTCCCCAGATCGGTCCTCCGCTCCTTACTCTTGTGGTTGTAACGACGTGGATTCCTGACTTGTGCCACATTTATGGTTGGCCAGTCACAGGTTTCTGGAAATAAAATCCGAGATGCGTCACAAGTGCGGCCTCTCCCGGCTTGAGCCGCACATCAGGACATGTTCCCTTACTGACTGCTGCCGATCTCCCCTGCATTACCCACAGATGGATATGAGCAGCGGCAGATTGTCAGCTCCTGTGCTCAGCTGTATCTGATAGAGGTGCAGGGCTGTGAATGCCGAGAGCTGGAATCGTTCAGTCATCATCTCCTCAGCAGGAGACACACAGCTTCCAGGGACGTCAGGTGGCAGCGACGTGGGAATCGTCCCCAGGGTAAAAACAGTGATCCGTGTGATCTCCACAGACGAGGTGACAGTCACGGGCCCCAGACACATGTTCCTGCCGTCATACTGCAGTGTATGGGAGGTCACATCATGAGGAGAGCCCAGCTAAAAAGACTATTTTACATAATTAAAAGTAATTTAAACACCTCGGCCTTTCGTGTAGTTTGATTAGCACATTCCCCACACACAGTATGATGTCCCCAGAGTACATTGCCCTCACACACACACAGTATGATGCCCCCAGAGAACATTCCCCTCACACAGTATGATGCCCCCGAGTACATTCCCCTCACACACAGTATGATGCCCCCAGAGTACATTCCCCACACACACAGTATGATGCCCCCAGAGTACATTCCCCACACACACACACACACACACAGTATGATGCCCCCAGAGTACATTCCCCTCACACACAGTATGATGCCCCCAGAGTACATTCCCCTCACACACACACACAGTATGATGCCCCCAGAGTACATTCCCCACACACACAGTATGATGTCCCCAGAGTACATTCCCCTCACACACACACACAGTATGATGCCCCCAGAGTACATTCCCCACACACACAGTATGATGCCCCCAGAGTACATTCCCCACACACACACACAGTATGATGCCCTCAAAGTACATTCCCCTCACACACACAGTATGATGCCCCCAGAGTACATTCCCCACACACACACAGTATGATGTCCCCAGAGTACATTCCCCTCACACAAACAGTATGATGTCCCCAGAGTACATTCCCCTCACACACACAGTATGATGCCCCCACAGTACATTCCCCTCACACACACACAGTATGATGCCCCCAGAGTACATTCCCCTCACACAGTATGATGTCCCCAGAGTACATTCCCCTCACACACAGTATGATGCCCCCAGAGTACATTCCCCCACACACACAGTATGATGTCCCCAGAGTACATTCCCCTCACACACAGTATGATGCCCCCAGAGTACATTCCCCACACACACAGTATGATGTCCCCAGAGTATATTCCCCTCACACACAGTATGATGCCCCCAGAGTACATTCCCCCACACACACAGTATGATGCCCCCAGAGTACATTCCCCTCACACACAGTATGATGCCCCCAGAGTACATTCCCCACACACACAGTATGATGTCCCCAGAGTACATTCCCCCACACACACAGTATGATGTCCCCAGAGTACATTCCCCTCACACACAGTATGATGCCCCCAGAGTACATTCCCCTCACACACAGTATGATGTCCCCAGAGTACATTCCCCCCCGCACACACAGTATGATGCCCCCAGAGTACATTCCCCTCACACACAGTATGATGCCCCCAGAGTACATTCCCCACACACACAGTATGATGTCCCCAGAGTACATTCCCCCACACACACAGTATGATGTCCCCAGAGTACATTCCCCTCACACACAGTATGATGCCCCCAGAGTACATTCCCCTCACACACAGTATGATGTCCCCAGAGTACATTCCCCCCCACACACAGTATGATGCCCCCAGAGTACATTCCCCTCACACACAGTATGATGCCCCCAGAGTACATTCCCCACACACACAGTATGATGTCCCCAGAGTACATTCCCCTCACACACACAGTACGATGCCCCCAGAGTACATTCCCCTCACACACACAGTATGATGCCCCCAGAGTACATTCCTCTCACACACAGTATGATGCCCCCAGAGTACATTCCCCTCACACACAGTATGATGCCCCCAGAGTAAATTCCCCTCACACACAGTATGATGTCCCCAGAGTACATTCCCCACACATACACAGTATGATGCCCCCAGAGTACAACCCCCCCACACACACAGTATGATGCCCCCAGAGTACATTCCCCTCACACACACACAGTGATGTCCCCAGAGTACATTCCCCTCACACATTGTCACGGATCCCACCAATATGTCACGGATCCCACCACTATGTCACGGTTCACTGGGAAGATACCTTTATGATCCCCACCACTTACACCAATTTGTCACGAACAGGGAATGTTTGGTTGCCCCTGGTTCCTTCTGAAGGGGATTTATCTATATCCCACTTCCGGTTTGGAACTTGCAGCTCTATGGCACCCCCCGTACCCTCAGGTCAGTCAGGGTACTGCACCTATGGTAATTAGTCACCAGAAAGTCTGCTTGCTATGTACTGGCTATTGAGCTCGCTGCAGCGAACAATAATTTTCAACGCCGCCGTCGCTCCAAAGCCTCCCAAACACACAGAACAAAGTATGCTGCCACCAGCAAGAATTTTCAAAGTATTGACGGGTCCAGAGCCAACCCAATCAGTAGCGTAATTCACTTCAGAGGACACGACAGTTCATTTAGAGCATGGAGAGACAAGCTAGTAATTTTCTATTTTACTCCAAAAAAAAAAAAAAAAAACAGTAGGCAGTATAAAAAAAAGATATTATAAAGAAGACAAAATCATGAGTACCGTATATACTCGAGTATAAGCCGACCCGAGTATAAGCCGACCCCCCTAATTTTGCCACAAAAAACTGGGAAAACTTATTGACTCGAGTATAAGCCTAGGGTGGAAAATGCAGCAGGTACCGTTGAATTTCAAAATTAGAAATAGATACTCCATACCATTCATTATGGCCCCATAGATGCTCCACATAAAGCTGTGCCATATATAATGCTCTGCACCGTTCATTATGGCCCCATAGATGCTCCACATAAAGCTGTGCCATATATAATGCTCTGCACCATTGCCCCATAGCTGTGCCATATAGTACTCTGCACCGTTGCCCCATAGCTGTGCCATATAGTGCTCTGCACCATTATTGCCCCATAGCTGTGCCATATAGTGCTCTGCACCGTTGCCCCATAGCTGTACCATATAGTGCTCTGCACCATTGCCCCATATTTGCTCCACATAAATCTGTGCTGCTGCAATAAAAAAAAAAAAACACATACTCACCTGTCTTGCTTGCAGCTCCTCGGCGCCATCTTCCCGGCGTCTCTCCGCACTGACTGATCAGGCAGAGGGCGGCGCGCACACTATATGCGTCATCGCGCCCTCTGCCTGAACAGTCAGTGCAGAGAGACGCCGGGAAGATGGCGCGACACCCAGCGTGTGGAACGAGGACAGGTGAATATGCGATACTTACCTGCTCCCGGCGTCCCGCTCCTTCCCCCGGACAGCTGGTCTTCGGTGCCGCAGCCTCTTCCTCTATCAGCGGTCACCGGCACCGCTGATTAGAGAAATGAATTATGCGGCTCCGCCCCTATGGGAGGTGGAGCAGCCTATTCATTTCTCTAATGAGCGGTCCCACGTGACCGCTCAGGGGAAGAGGCTGCGGCACCGAAGACCGTGTGACAGGCAGGGGGAGCGCCAGGATCGCCGGGACTAGGTGAGTATATGATAGTTCTCACCCGCCGACCCCACCACCGATCATGACTCGAGTATAAGCCGAGAGGGGCACTTTCAGCCCAAAAATTTGGGCTGAAAATCTCGGCTTATACTCGAGTATATACGGTACATTACAATTACAAATAAAAGGATTAAAATTGAAAAAACACTTACATAGCATTCAGATCATTTCATCTCCTGTTTGTCCATGTGCTCAGGAGATACATCAAGATGCATGTCACATCTATAGAGCAGCTGGACCCAGGGCAACAAGACTTCAGAAGACTGCTCACTTCACTACTTGTTTCTTAGCCTAAAACTCAGGACCTCACCCTGCAGTGACATCACTTAGGGGCTGAAACCTCCCCTTTACTTAGACTTAGGAAAACTATTTTTTATGCCTAGCTCGCTGTAGGAATCTCGTATCCGGAATACAATCGGATCACAAGGTGCGCCCCGTCAGGGTGATTCTTTTAAGTGTAAACACGGAGCAATTACCTGAACTGTTTACTGAGAAATCCACACTTTGCCATTGTTGCGTTTAGCTGCTAGAGGTTTCAGGGAGTGATAGATCTATCGATGGACATCCGGAATATACAATTATTATATCTCTAGCCCGGATCGGTGCCAGAATATGTAATTTTAATAGAACAAAGAATCGCATGGTGGCTACACTAGTTTCAACTAGTACCATGTGGGAGGGGGAATGAGTAGTTTTAAGGGAAACTGGTCTGCCTGCAGCATAGAAGCATAAAAATTCTTCAGGGAGGGGTTTAGGATTCACACACACACACACACACGCAGCAGGCAGAGAGAGAAGGGGGGGGGTCGGAATGGCCCATAGCGTGACTGGAAAGCCATGTAATCTTCTGAAACTAAACACTTACATTATAGTGACACCTCCCGCTTTTGGACTGCGCAACAGAGGCAGAACCTCTCGGTACTCCTCCATGCGCACCTCAGCAGGTTCACCCTGGCATGACAACCCATCTGCATTGCCATGCTACCTGCCCGTTTTGTGCTTGATGGTAAAGTCGTACTGCTGGAGGGCAAGGCTCCAGCGTAGCAACCGCTCGTTGGTTCCACACATGGCTTGTAGCCAGCGCAGAGGGTGGTGGTCAGTCACCACAGTGAAGGTGCGACCGTACACGTAGGGCTGCAAACGTTGCATTGCCCAGACTATGGCCAGGCATTCCTTCTCAATGGTGGAATAGCCCACTTCCCTCGGCAGAAGCTTCCGGCTCAGGTACAACACAGGGTGCTCGTTTTTTCCCAAGTCGACCTGGCTGAGCACAGCACTAAGGCCAAACTCGCTGGCGTCGGTCTGCACTAATAATGGTCGACTGCCTGGAAGGGCACCTCACAGCTGTCAGTCCAGATGAATACGTGGGGTAGCTTCTTCCTGCTGAGGTCTGTCAAGGGTTTTGCCAGGCTACTATACTTCTGTACAAAGCGCCTATAGTACCCTGCAGTGTGCAGGAAGGACATCACCTGTTTCTTGGTCCTGGGGTGGGCCAAGACACCATCGCGCTCACTTTTCCAGGCTCTGGCTTTATGAACTTCCCACCTACCCGGTGCCCCAGGTAGTGGACCTCTCTCATGCCCATCTGGCAATTTCCCGGCTTGATGGTCAGACCGGCTTGGTGAATTCGCCTGAGCACCTCCTGAAGATGCTGCAGGTGTTCATCCCAGGAGGAATTGAAGATGGCAAGGTCATCCAGGTACGCCACCGCGTACTTCTCCAGTCCCTGAAGCAGGTGGTTGACCATCCGCTGGAAAGTGGCAGGGGCATTCTTCATGCCGAAGGGCATGACTGTGGACTCGTACAGTCCGAAGGGTGTGATAAAGGCGGACTTCTCTTGCGCCTCGGCGCTCAGGGGAATACCAGTATCCTCGACTCAGATCGATAATGGTCAGGTATTTTGCACCAGCTAACCGCTCAAGCAGCTCCTTGATGCATGGGATTGGGTGTGCTTCAGAGGCTGTGATGGCGTTGAACCCCCTGTAGTCCACGCAGAACCGGGTGCTCCGATCCTTCTTTGGCACGAGAACTACAGGTGACGCCCATGCGCTCTTTGACCGTTGAATCACCCCCAGCTGTAACATCTCACCGATATCCTGGCGCATAACCTGCTGCACCTCGTCGGAGATCCAATAGGGTGTTCGCTGTAGTGGGGCATGATTCCCGGCGTCCACCTCATGGACCGCTAACATCATCCTTCCAGGTCGGTTGGAGAACATGGCCCGGAAGGGTTCCAGCGTGATTCGCAACTGCGACCGCTGGGGTTCGGTTAACAAGGCGCTTACCTCCACATCCTCAATAGACCCACCGGCCTTGGCTTGGGCCAGCATGTCCAGGAGGGGGGGTCTTCCTCCCCATCTTCGGGCAGGCTGCAGACCGGTAGGACTTAAGGTTTATGTTCGTGATGAGCCTTCATCATGTTGATGTGAATGGCCTTTCGCTTACCCTGAGCGTGGTCCAGCGTGACCACGCAGGTGACTGGGTTGAGCTGTTGGAGGCCGATATACGGGCCTTCCCAGGCTGCCTGAAGCTTATCCATTAATACGGGGAACAGCACCCACACCTTTTGACACACCTTGTAAGTCAGCTCCTGGGCGTTCTAGTCGTACCAGTGCTTCTGATCAGCCTGAGCCTGCGTCATGTACCAACTGCGTCAAGGTGCGCATTTTGTCAAGGAGGCGCATGACATACTCCACTATGGACACTTCAGAAGGGTTCGGCTCCTCTTCCCAGGATTCCCTTACCAACCCAAAGGGGAGAACCCCGTAGAGGCCTGCGGAATCTCTCGGTAAGCGAATAGCAGGTGTGGGAGGTACTGCTCCTAGTCGCGTCCTTGGGTCTCAACCAGCATGCGTATTATCTGTTTGAGGGTACCGTTGAAGCGCTCACACAAGCCATTGGTCTGTGGGTGATACGCTCTCGATACCAGAGGCTTCACTTGCATTCTCTTACAGAGAGCCTCCATTAGGCGAGACATGAATTGGGTCACTCCTGAATTGGTGCAGGACGACCAACTGCCTTTCCCTCAACCACTCCTTTTGCGATTTTCCAGGTACTGTCTCCCGGTACAACCTCGCTTGTTCCCAGAACACCTTCTCCTTATCAGTCACGGAGGTGGGCGTCTCGGCGAGGTATCTCAAATTCTCCAGGCTCGCATCCGAGTGCAGAGCGGCCAGGAGCTCCTGGCTAGGGGAAGCCAGAAGCAACGTTAGGGTCCTTTCCCCATGGGAACCCTTTGGGACCTATCTCTATCTCTGGTTCAGTCACGTCTATGACTGAGAAGGGTCCAGAAAGTAGAACATTATCTGCGTTCCGGGCACTCTAGACTGCTGGTGACAGCAGCTACGTAGGCTGTTTCTCCGGGGAGCTACGTAGGCTGTCTCCCCGGGGATTTCCACAGACCCATCAGCCGGCGCTGCTATGGATACTACCTCCCAATCCACCCCCAACATCCCAGGAGCAGTGATACTCATGGGGCAGTTACCTTCCTCTGTGGCATGGCATCACCTTCCTCACGGTTCCCAGGCATCTCCCCATTTCCCTTAGCACCCTCGTTTGCTCCTGTTAGGGTTCCTCAGCCATCCCACCCCACAGAGTAACGTGGCTGAGCACTCCTGCACCTGTGAACACATCATCCTTAGGACATAAATGGTTAGCAGGTAACATGCACATTTCCACCATTAGCGTTATCGGTATTACCCTCGGCATTTTCAGAAAAATAATTATCAGGTACATCATTAATCACTAAAGCATTGCCAGGTAACACATGCAATTTCCCATTGCTATTATCAGCATTCGTTAGGGGAGGGGAGTCAGGGACATAGTATGCAACCATCCTCCCCAAATCAGACCCCAATAAAACATCAGTGGGCAAGTTATCAGACAGCCCCACTTCCTTCGGTGACGTGCTGCATGTTGTCACACAACCTCCCACCCACCAAAATAACTGCTGCATTAGGCCCTGGGGCCTTGGCTCAGGGGTTCCTCTGGTTCTCCGGACAGTTGGCGCTGATAATGACCAGTCCGCATATGACCAGTCTGTTTGCAGAAAAAACACTGGCGAGGGTCGGTGGTAGGTCTGATGCTATTGGCAACAGGGACAGGGCCTCTGGTGTGTTGGCTGGCAGGGGCACTGACGTTGGTTGCAGGCTTACCCCCTCTGCAGCTGGCGGTGACTGGCTTCCGCACTTCAGATCTACAGTTGGCCTCATAGGCATCGGCAATCTGTGTTGCTTTAGTCACGTCTTTGTGCTCTCTGTCCATCACGAACTGACGCCCCTCAGCTGGGCAAAGATGTAGAAATTGGTTTGGATCATCAGGTCTCCCAGCTGCTCAAAGGTGGTCATTGACAGTCCTTGAATCCACTTGTTAAAGTGGGTCCCGAGTCCATGCACCACATCGCCGTAGCTGTCGTGTGGGCCACATTGGCGGTTCCTGAACATTTTACGGTAAACCTCAGGTGTAAGCTGGTACTTGGTTATCAGGGCTTGTTTGATGGCCTCATAGTCACCATCTTGATCTTAAGAGAGAGCAGCAAACGCCTCCAGAGCTTTGCCTCTTATCCCTGGGGTCAGGTATCAGGCCCAATGGTCCCCAGGCAGCCAGTACTGTCTGCAGGCTTTCTCAAATGCCCGTAGAAAAGTGTCCAAGTCCCAGGCTTTTCCATCACAGGAAAGTGCTCTGGCTGGGGTTTAGGGGTCTGAGTGCTGTTGGGCTCACCGCTGGACTGGGATGACCCCGGCACCTGGAGTCGCGCTAACTGCAGCTGGTGCATCGCTTGCCACTCGGCTCTCTCCGCCTCCCGTTGGGCCTCCCGCTCAGCTCCACTTGGGCCTACTGCTGGTATTGCTGGATCACCCTCAGACATCCATCACGGTCGTCAGCGGGGAGTAGTTCCAAGGCCGCCTGCAGGTGGGGGTCCAATCCGCCCTGGTTACTAGTAGGGCCGGCATTTAGTGGTTGGAACTCGGCTGCCGCACCATTTTCACATGTGCTGGCTTCTGCGTCCACTGGGCTCTGACACCGGGTTTGGTCTGCTTCAAATTGCACCAGTTCCGTAACCATTTGAACCTTGGTTTTGCCCTGGGGTTCCAGGCCATTGTTTCGTGCATACTCCAACAAAAGTGTCCTTCTTCTGCTGGGTGTATCAGGCTTCTCCTTTTGCAGCCATCATTGCCAAATAAAAGATAGGATAGAAAAACGAAGAGAATGGGAGAGGGTAATCGCAAGTACACACTATTGTCTCAGGACTAAAACACTGAGGTTGCTCTCCAAAACTTTTTGCGCTAAGTCCTCGCAAGAACTGTTAAAAGTTTTTAGTGAGAGGAATAATTGCTCAAACCCGATCACTATTATCCCACTGCTCTGCCACCAATAAGTCACGGATCCCACCAATCTGTCACAGGTCACGGGGAAGATACCGTTATCATCCCCACCACTCTCACCAATTTGTCACGATCTTGGGTTGTTTGGTTACCACTGCTTTCTTCTGAAGGAGATTTATCTATATCCCACTGCCCAGTTCCGGTTTGGAAATTGCAGCTCTCTGGCGCCCCCTCTTACCCTCAGGTCAGTCAGGGTACCGCACCTATGGTAACTAGTCGCCAGAAAGGCTGCCAGCTATGTACTGGCTACTGGGCACGCTACAGCGATGGCGATATAACTACTCTCACACAGGCCGGAACGATAATTATCAATGACGCCGTCGCTACAAAGCCTCCCAACGCACAGGACAAATCCGCTGCCACCAGCTCCAATTTTCAAAGTATTCACAGGTCCGGAGTCAATCAGTATCGTAATTCACCTCAGAGGATGTGACAGTTCATTATAGAACAAGGAGAGACAAGCTAATAAATGTATATTTTAGTCCCAAAAAAAAAACAAAAAAAGGTAGGCAGTGTTTACAAAGAATAAAAAGATATTATACAGAAGACAAACCATGTGTACATTGCAATTACAAATAAAAGAAGGATAAAAATTGAAAAAACATTTACATAGCTTTCAGATAATTTCATATCATCATGGCTGGCCGTAGGCTGAGGAGGGGCCACATCTAGATGCACCCCACACATCTGTATAGCAGCTAGACCCCAGGCAAAAGACACTGCAAGAATGCTGTCTCACCAAGTTATTCCCTAGCCTAAAACCAAAGCCCTCCACCTGTGGTGACATCACTTAGAGGCTGAAATCTCCCCTTTACTTAGAATATGAAAACTATTTTTACGCATATCTTGCTGTATGAACCTCTTATAAGAAAGAAACGATGATCAGAATGTGCCCCACATCATAGGGATTTTTTTAAGTGTACACACGGAGTAATTACCTGAACCACTTGCGGAGAAATCCATGCTTTGCACTCGTGTTTAGCTGCTAGCTGTTTCAGTGAGTGATAGATCTATCGATGGATATCCGGAATATATAATTCTTATATCCCTAGCCTGGATCGGTGCCACTATATATAACCTTAAAAGAACAAAGAATCTCATGGTGGCTACACCAGTTTCAACTAGTACCATGTGGAAGGGGGAATGAGTAGTTTTAAGGAAACTGGTCTGCCTGCAGCATAGAACCATAAAAATTCTTCAGAGAGGGGTGAAATGAGGGGTTTAGGATTCACACATACACACACACACACACACAGGCAGCAGGCAGAGTGAGAAGAGGGCGGGGGGTCAGAATGGCCCACAGCCTCTTTTCTCTGCTCTTGGATGCAGCAGAGTTCAGTGTGCGTGATAATACACAGTCAGACACCTCATGTTCCTAACACTGTGGATATCACTATTATAGGAGCACTGTGGATATCACTATTATAGGGGCACTGTGGATATCACTTATCATGGGGGCACTGTGGATATCACTATTGTTATGGGGCACTGTGGATATTAATGTTATTATGGGGCACTGTGGATATCACTATTATTATTGGGGCACTGTGGATATCACTATTATGGGAGCACTGTGGATATCACTATTATGGGGACACTGGATATCACTGTTATTATGGGGGCACTGTGGATATCACTTATTATGGGGCACTGGATATCCCTGTTATTATGGGGGCACTGTGGATATCACGGTTATTATTGGGGCACTGTGGATATCACTGTTATTATGGGGGAACTGTGGATATCACTGTTATTATGGGGAACTGTGGATATCACTGTTATTATGGGGGCACTGTGGATATCACTGTTATCATGGGGGCACTGCGGATATCACTCTTATTATGGGGGCACTGTGGATATCACTGTTATTATGGGGCACTGTGGATATCACTGTTATTATGGGGGCACTGTGGATATCACTGTTATGGGGCACTGTGGATATCACTGTTATTATGGGGCACTGTGGATATCACTGTTATTATGGGGGCACTGTGGATCACTGTTATTATAGGGGCACTGTGGATATCGCTGTTATTATGGGGGCACTGTGGATATCACTGTTATTATGGGGCACTGTGGATATCACTGTTATTATGGGGGCACTGTGGATCACTGTTATTATGGGGACATTGTGGATATCACTGTTATTATGGGGGCACTGTGGATATCGCTGTTATTATGGGGGCACTGTGGATATCACTGTTATTATGGGGCACTGTGGATATCACTGTTATTATGGGGGCACTGTGGATATCACTATTATGGGGACACTGTGGATATCGCTGTTATTATGGGGACACTGGATATCACTGTTATTATGGGAGCACTGTGGATATCACTGTTATTATAGGGACACTGTGGATATCACTGTTATTATGGGGACACTGTGGATATCACTGTTATTATGGGGACACTGTGGATATCACTGTTATTATGGGAGCACTGTGGATATCACTGTTATTATGGGGGCACTGTGGATATCACTGTTATTATGGGGCACTGTGGATATCACTGTTATTATGGGGGCACTGTGGATATCACTGTTATGGGGCACTGTGGATATCACTGTTATTATGGGGCACTGTGGATATCACTGTTATTATGGGGGCACTGTGGATCACTGTTATTATAGGGCCACTGTGGATATCGCTGTTATTATGGGGGCACTGTGGATATCACTGTTATTATGGGGCACTGTGGATATCACTGTTATTATGGGGGCACTGTGGATATCACTGTTATTATGGGGGCACTGTGGATATCACTGTTATTATGGGGGCACTGTGGATATCACTGTTATTATGGGGGCACTGTGGATCACTGTTATTATGGGGACATTGTGGATATCACTGTTATTATGGGGGCACTGTGGATATCGCTGTTATTATGGGGGCACTGTGGATATCACTGTTATTATGGGGCACTGTGGATATCACTGTTATTATGGGGGCACTGTGGATATCACTATTATGGGGACACTGTGGATATCGCTGTTATTATGGGGACACTGGATATCACTGTTATTATGGGAGCACTGTGGATATCACTGTTATTATAGGGACACTGTGGATATCACTGTTATTATGGGGACACTGTGGATATCACTGTTATTATGGGGACACTGTGGATATCACTGTTATTATGGGGGCACTGTGGATATCACTGTTATTATGGGGGCACTGTGGATATCACTGTTATTATGGGAGCACTGTGGATATCACTGTTATTATGGGGGCACTGGATATCACTGTTATTATGGGAGCACTGTGGATATCACTGTTATTATAGGGACACTGTGGATATCACTGTTATTATGGGGACACTGTGGATATCACTGTTATTATGGGGACACTGTGGATATCACTGTTATTATGGGGGCACTGTGGATATCACTATTATGGGGACACTGTGGATATCGCTGTTATTATGGGGACACTGGATATCACTGTTATTATGGGAGCACTGTGGATATCACTGTTATTATAGGGACACTGTGGATATCACTGTTATTATGGGGACACTGTGGATATCACTGTTATTATGGGGACACTGTGGATATCACTGTTATTATGGGGGCACTGTGGATATCACTGTTATTATGGGGGCACTGTGGATATCACTGTTATTATGGGAGCACTGTGGATATCGCTGTTATTATGGGGACACTGGATATCACTGTTATTATGGGAGCACTGTGGATATCACTGTTATTATAGGGACACTGTGGATATCACTGTTATTATGGGGGCACTGTGGATATCACTGTTATTATGGGGGCACTGTGGATATCACTGTTATTATGGGGGCACTGTGGATATCACTGTTATTATGGGGACACTGTGGATATCACTGTTATTATGGGGACACTGTGGATATCACTGTTATTATGGGGGCACTGTGGATATCACTGTTATTATGGGGGCACTGTGGATATCACTGTTATTATGGGAGCACTGTGGATATCACTGTTATTATGGGGGCACTGTGGATATCACTGTTATTATGGGGCACTGTAGATATCACTGTTATTATGGGGGCACTGTGGATATCACTGTTATTATGGGGCACTGTAGATATCACTGTTATTATGGGGGCACTGTAGATATCACTGTTATTATGGGGGCACTGTAGATATCACTATTATGATGGCACTGTGGATATCACTGTTATTATGGGGCACTGTGGATATCACTGTTATTATGGGGGCACTGTGGATCACTGTTATTATAGGGGCACTGTGGATATCGCTGTTATTATGGGGGCACTGTGGATATCACTGTTATTATGGGGGCACTGTGGAGATCACTGTTATTATGGGGCACTGTGGATATCACTGTTATTATGGGGGCACTGTGGATATCACTATTATTATGGGGCACTGTGGATATCACTGTTATTATGGGGCACTGTGGAGATCACTGTTATTATGGGGCACTGTGGATATCACTGTTATTATGGGGGCACTGTGGATATCACTATTATGGGGACACTGGATATCACTGTTATTATGGGAGCACTGTGGATATCACTGTTATTATGGGGACACTGTGGATATCACTGTTATTATGGGGCACTGTGGATATCACTGTTATTATGGGGGCACTGTGGATATCGCTGTTATTATGGGGCACTGTGGATATCACTGTTATTATGGGGACACTGTGGATATCACTGTTATTATGGGGGCACTGTGGATATCACTGTTATTATGGGGACACTGTGGATATCACTGTTATTATGGGGGCACTGTGGATATCGCTGTTATTATGGGGCACTGTGGATATCACTGTTATTATGGGGACACTGTGGATATCACTGTTATTATGGGGGCACTGTGGATATCACTGTTATTATGGGGACACTGTGGATATCACTGTTATTATGGGGCACTGTGGATATCACTGTTATTATGGGGGCACTGTGGATATCGCTGTTATTATGGGGCACTGTGGATATCACTGTTATTATGGGGACACTGTGGATATCACTGTTATTATGGGGGCACTGTGGATATCACTGTTATTATGGGGACACTGTGGATATCACTGTTATTATGGGAGCACTGTGGATATCACTGTTATTATGGGGGCACTGTGGATATCACTGTTATTATGGGAGCACTGTGGATATCACTGTTATTATGGGGGCACTGTGGATATCACTGTTATTATGGGGGCACTGTGGATATCACTGTTATTATGGGGCACTGTGGATATCACTGTTATTATGGGGCACTGTGGATATCACTGTTATTATGGGGCACTGTGGATATCACTGTTATTATGGGGCACTGTAGATATCACTATTATGATGGCACTGTGGATATCACTGTTATTATGGGGGCACTGTGGATATCACTGTTATTATGGGGGCACTGTGGATATCACTGTTATTATGGGGGCACTGTGGATATCACTGTTATTATGGGGCACTGTAGATATCACTATTATGATGGCACTGTGGATATCACTGTTATTATGGTGGTGCTCTAGATTTGACCCCAGTTTGCAGTAAGAGGAGCCTTTTTTCCAGCGTCTCTTCTTCCCACGTGAGGTGGCGTTCTTTCTTTCAGGCTATATTTTGAGACCCCCATTGCAGTACATCTGTGTGGGTCAGCCCCTCGGTACAGATGATTACCCTCCCTCAGAGATCATCCCACACTTTGGGTATTATACTCCTAGATTGATTCTGTTTTTCCCCAGATCGGTCCTCCGCTCCTTACTCTTGTGGTTGTAACGACGTGGATTCCTGACTTGTGCCACATTTATGGTTGGCCAGTCACAGGTTTCTGGAAATAAAATCCGAGATGCGTCACAAGTGCGGCCTCTCCCGGCTTGAGCCGCACATCAGGACATGTTCCCTTACTGACTGCTGCCGATCTCCCCTGCATTACCCACAGATGGATATGAGCAGCGGCAGATTGTCAGCTCCTGTGCTCAGCTGTATCTGATAGAGGTGCAGGGCTGTGAATGCCGAGAGCTGGAATCGTTCAGTCATCATCTCCTCAGCAGGAGACACACAGCTTCCAGGGACGTCAGGTGGCAGCGACGTGGGAATCGTCCCCAGGGTAAAAACAGTGATCCGTGTGATCTCCACAGACGAGGTGACAGTCACGGGCCCCAGACACATGTTCCTGCCGTCATACTGCAGTGTATGGGAGGTCACATCATGAGGAGAGCCCAGCTAAAAAGACTATTTTACATAATTAAAAGTAATTTAAACACCTCGGCCTTTCGTCTACACGCATCCACAGAGAAATATTCTCCTAGTAAAAGTCATTAGTGTTTTCATAAGTGTCAATGCAACTTTCATAATCCCCCCCCCGTGCACACGAGGCTTTCTGGACTTCTGCCGCCCAACGGTCGTCTTCGGGAGATAGCAGGGTTACCGCCACTGCACATCACCTCCAAAGAATCGGCACAGCACGTGTAAAGCAATGGAACGGAGTGACCTTTTATTAAAGAAGATGGGTCTAGAATAGTGTTTCTCAACTCCAGTCCTCAAGACCCACTAACAGGTCATATTTTCAGGCTTTTAGTATTGCGTAGGTGATGGAATTAATGTTTGAGCAGGCGATGGAATTATCACCTGTGCAGTACTAAGGAAATCCTGAAAACGTGACTTGTTGGTGGGTCTCGAGGACTGGAGTTGAGAAACACTATTCTAGACCCATCTTCTTTAATAAAAGGTCACTCTGTTACATTGCTTTACACGTGCTTCGCCGATTCTTTGGAATGCATTACCCAGGTTAATAGGATTAATCCCCAATCCCCACAGTTTTAAGCGTGCCCTAAAAACTCATTTGTTCAGACTGGCCTACCGCCTCATTATCATAACTATCCCTGTGTGGCCAATTAAAAAAAAATAAAAAAAATAAAAAAAAACACCTGATCCTTACACTATGGCTGGTCCGAACAACGAAAGCAATTGTTACCATCCACCTCTCGTGTCTCCCTTTTTCCTCATAGATTGTACCTTACAAGCAGCAGGGCCCTCACTCTTGGTATCTGGTGATCGGAGCCCTCACTCCTCCTGGTATCTGTTTTGTTCTGTGTTTATTGTTATGCTGTAATGTCTATTGTCTGTACAAGTCCCCTCTATAATGTAAAGCACTGCGGAATATGTTGGCGCTATATAAATAAAATTATTATTATTATTTATTAATATTATTACTGTGGGGTATGCTGAAAATGCAGGGAATCTGCGATGATATATACTCTGTCCCCGTTTCAGGCCTCGCAGATAAATCCCCGACTATAATTTAAAGAAAAACTCCACCAGTCTGCGGGTCATCTGTGCAGCAACCACTCACCCTCCGAGACGTCCCAGCTCGGCCCGCACCCTCTTCAAGGGTTGGGGTAGAGACCTTTTCTTCGTACATTACAGGCTGGGGCTTGGGAGTAGGGGGTCTGTGGTAGAGTTATTGGATGAGCCGCAACTATCGCCTTCAGCCGCTCTCTTCACTGTTGCTTGGCCTTCACCACTGAGGCATTTCGGCATCTGCCTGGTCATCAAGTTCCACTTCTGGAATTTTTGACCCGGAATCTCCGACCTGATGTCCGCTTCCGGAGCTTCTATGGCTGCTGGGGTCTTCACTGCTCTCAGACCTCCTGGCTGCATTTCCTCCTCCAGCTGGCCAACCTGCACTTCCACTCGGCCTGTCCGGCTCAGCGCCTCCTCTAGCTCGATATTGTTGCCAGGTTGTGTCTCTTCAGCCTTGTTTCTCATTAAATTCCAGGCATTTTCTATGGGGTTAAGGCTTCCTGCGGCCTTTTACCTGAAGCACGTAACCTCATGAGGCGACCCACGGCTTCAGAAAAATAGTCACCGGTTACATAATGCACTCGGCTCACCGCCGACATCGGGCCGTAGCATCATCATACTTCTGACGCTGCCGGCTCCCTGAGGAAGGAACCCTGCTCCACACAACACACTCTGCTCTGTCTCATCGCCGACACCTGGCCCACAGAATTGCACCATTGAGATACTACCTCCTCCCTCCCAGGGCCCGCAGCATTGCCCCACTTCTGCTGCCGCCGGCTACCTGAAGAAGGGACCATGCCTCCTGTGACCCTGCTCCACCGCAGCCAGACCGCAGGTAAGATATCTTAAATTATAAGACATACCCAGATATTATAAAAATGTATTTTTCCCTATTTTCCATCTCAAAATTTTGGGTTCATCTTATGGGTCAGTGTCTTGCAGACCGAAAAATCCTGTAATTTTAGCAAGGATAAACCAAAATCCTTTGCCACCTTGGTGTCACGATAACGTAAAAATGCCATATTGCGAGTTTAGTTCTAGAAGGTACCATGGCACCGACACGCTGCAGATTCGACCCCCCTCTCTCCCCCACTGCATTCGCTGATATATAAACAAAGCCCTATGGCAGACACACTCTGTGCAACTTGATACCAATATGCAGCAGCCCCTCCCTCAAGAATTTTTTATGGTTTTGAGCTGTAAAAGCAGGTCTCCCTACCCTACTCACTACCCCCCTCCCAATTGGTACTGGATAGAACTGGTACAGAAAAGCATGAGTTTCTATTGTTCTTTTAAGGTTATGTATATTGGCACCGATCTGGGCTAGAGATATAAGAATTATATATTCCGGATGTCCATCGATAGATCTTTGACTCACTGAAACCGCTAGCAGCTAAACACAACGAGTGCAAAGAGTGGATTTCTCCATAAGAGGGTCATGTAATTACTCCAAGTTTACACTTAAAGGGAACCTGTCACCACGTTTTTGGAAGATGGGATAAAAATAGCGTTAAATAGGGGCAGAGGTGGGCGTTACATTAGTGTGTGTGTTATGCGTTTATTACCCACCTAAGTTGCCGAAATAACTTTGCAAAGTCTCCGTTTTCGCCTGTCAATCAGGCTGGTCAGGTCACATGGGCGTGGTGTCTTCCCCCAGATTTGGCGTAGTTTTCCGTTGGTGGCGTAGTGGTGTGCGCATGCCCAAAGTCCGGAATCCTCTTCCAGGGGATTTAAAATAGCGCGGTGTTCGTTATTGCATTGGTGATCGGTGGGCGCGGCCATCTTCCTTTGGCCGCGCGTGCGCAGAAGCGGCGCTCTGCTGGCCGCGGCTTCAGGAAAATGGCCGCGGGATGCCGCGCGTGCGCAGATGGATATCGCGGCGGCCATTTTCCTGAAGCCGCGGCCAGCAGAGCGCCGCTTCTGCGCACGCGCGGCCAAAGGAAGATGGCCGCGCCCACCGATCACCAATGCAATAACGAACACCGCGCTATTTTAAATCCCCTGGAAGAGGATTCCGGACTTTGGGCATGCGCACACCACTACGCCACCAACGGAAAACTACGCCAAATCTGGGGGAAGACAACGCCCATGCGACCTGACCAGCCTGATTGACAGGCGAAAACGGAGACTTTGCAAAGTTATTTCGGCAACTTAGGTGGGTAATAAACGCATAACACACACACTAATGTAACGCCCACCTCTGCCACTATTTAACGCTATTTTTATCCCATCTTCCAAAAACGTGGTGACAGGTTCCCTTTAAGAATCCCCATGATGTTGGGCACATCCTGATCACTGTATTTAGTATACAAGATTCATACAGCGAGCTAGGCATAAAAATAGTTTTCAGAATTCTTAGAAAAGGGGAGGGTTCAGCCTCTAAGTGAGGTCACCACGGGGGATTGCTTGGGTTTTGGGCTGTGAGATAACTTAGAGAGACAGCAGTCTTGCAGGGTCTTTTGTGTGGGGTCTAGCTGCTATAAAGGGGTGATGCATCTGGATATATGCTCCCCCTCCTCCACAGCACATGCCCAGCCATGTGATAAGATGACCTAACGAAATGTAAGTGTTCTTCAACTGTAATCCCATTTTATTTGTAATTGCATTGTACATACGATAATTGTCTTCTCTATAAGATCTTTTTATACTTTGTAAAAACACTGCCTACCTTTTTTGGAGTAAAATATAAAACTACTAGCTTGTCTCTCCCTGCTCTATAACGAACTGTCACGTCCTCTGAGGTGAATTGCGCTACTAATTTGGGTCAGCTCCAAACCCGTTATTAGGGTACGTTCACACAGGACTTTTTTGCTGCTTTTTTTTGCTGCTTTTTTTATGCTAATTTTCAGCTGCTTTTTACAGTACCAGTAAAGCCTATGAGATTTCAGAAATCTCATGCACACACGTTGGTTTTTTGTTTGATCAGTTTTTTCTGCTTTGCTGCTTTTTTTGGACATAGGGCATGTCACTTCTTTCAGCGTTTTTGCTGCGTTTTTGCAGCGTTTTTTCACCCATTGACTTGAATGGGTGATGAAAAAAACGCTGCAAAAACGCTGCAAAAACGCATGTAGCATTATTTGCTGCTTTTTTTGTGCAGAAAATCATGGCCAGCAGGAAGGGATCTCACAGCCAAGAGCTTAGGGGTGTGGTTAGTGAGGTGTGAAGAGCCATTGTGAGCCATTGTGAGGTGTGAAGAGCCATTGTGAGGTGTCCATTGTGATCTATTGTGAGGGAGTTCCTGGTAGTGAGGTGTGAAGAGCCATTGTGAGCCATTGTGAGGTGTGAAGAGCCATTGTGAGGTGTCCTGATTGTGATCTATTGTGAGGGAGTTCCTGGTAGTGAGGTGTTAGCCATGTCTTGGTATAGGAGGATGGGCATTAATGTTTCCCAACTAATCATGGAGGTAATATTTTTTTTAATTTGTGATATATCTATCTATCCGATTGTTTGCAATGGTACACTTTGCGATGCTCATGTGCTGTTATGTACATGTTCATATGTTCTGCATGTGTATGTCTGTAGCTTCCTTGTCATGAATGTTGGCTTCATTTCATCTTGCATTTGGTAATTACTTTTTCATTTATTTTTGCAAGGTGGAAACAATGCCTGTAATTTGGGATTTAGCTTGCCCAAACTACAGTGATCGTCAAAAAAAGGCCGATGCATGGCATGTAATCTGCCGTAAATTGTTCCCCCGCTGGGATGAAGGCGATGCTAAGCTCCACTGGGAGATTGGTAAATAAAAAACTTAACATATGTCCTTTTCTAACAAATTAAATGACCAGGTAGTAGGTAAATACTAGTGATGTGAACGTGCTCTGATAACGTGTTATGTGAGCGTGCTTGAGTACTAACTGAGTGTCTTTGGTGTAGTCATCAAACATGTTTGATTCACCATATACCACAAAAAAACGCATGAAAAAAACGCACCAAAAACGCACCAAAAAACGCACCAAAAACGCACCTCTAAGCAGCTGAAAATTAGCATAAAAAAAAGCAGCAAAAAAAAGCAGCAAAAAAGTCCTGTGTGAACGTACCCTTAATTAGGAAATCGAAGCTGGTGGCAGCGGATTTGTACTGTGCAGTTGGGATTCTTTGTAGCGACTGGCGGCATTGATAATTATTGTTCCCGCCTGAGTGGGAGTAGTTATATCACCCTCGCTGCAGCGCACCCAATAGACAGAACATAGAAGGCAGCCTTTTTTGGCGACTAATTACCCTAGGTGCAGCACCCTGACTGACCTGAGGGTAAGGGGGGCACCAGAGAGCTGCAGGTTCCAAATCGGAACTGGGATATAGATAAATCCCCTTCAGAAAGAACCAGGGGCAACCAAACAACCCCGGTTCGTGACAAATTGGTGTGAGTGGTGGGGATGATAAAGGTATCTTCCCCGTGAACCGTGACACTTTATTGGTGGGATCCCTGACAAACGCTGGGATTCGTGACAATTGGCGTCAACAAATTTTGCTCCAGAACCTCAATCAATAAAAGCTGAAGACGCACAGATAGTTCTAGGTAAGAAACAAACAGGTAACAATAATTTTTCAGACTGATAAGCAAATTGTCTCTTCAGAGAGGAAGAGGACTAGAACTCTAGTGCCACCTATTGGAAGTGGCAATCCTAACAGTCAATGTCGACCCTTGTCACATGACTTAGGGAAAAAGCAAAACCAGATCTCAATTTGCAGACATTGTGTTTTGGGGTCCTGCCCCTCGTCAGTGCAAAGTGCAGATCTGGTTTGGACGAGTGAGAGGTGCCTGACCGGGATCCAAGAAGTAGCATTTCTCCTTGCAGAGAGTGACAAGTTAAGCATGTCGATATGAGGAGACTTAAAGCCACAATGCTGACTCATACGGAAATACCTGTGCGCCTGGGTGGGCACCCTCGGGCCTACCCAGAAGCCGATGTTTTTCGGGTGGCAGTTGTCTTGGGCAGAAGACCTCTGATGTCCAGACTCTCCACAGTGGTGACCAGAAACCGGCTTCTGTTGCTTGATCCCTTGAAGTTGATTGGAGTCTCTGTAATCTGCATGGTTCCCCGGTGAGGGCAATATGTGCACAAGTCTTAAGGTACCTTCACATGGAGCGACGCTGCAGCGATAGCGACAACGATGCTGATCGCTGCAGCGTCGCTGTTTGGTCGCTGGAGAGCTGTCACACAGACCGCTCTCCAGCGACCAACGATGCCGAGGTCCCCGGGTAACCAGGGTAAACATCGGGTTGCTAAGCGCAGGGCCACGCTTAGTAACCCGATGTTTACCCTGGTTACCAGCGTAAAATGTAAAAAAAACAAACAGTACATACTTACATGCGTCCCCCGGCGTCCGCTTCCTGCACTGACTGAGCGCCAGCAGTAGCAGGGCACAGCGGTGACGTCACCGCTGTGCTGTGCTTTCACTTTCACTTTGCGGCGCTCAGTCAGTGTGGGAAGCGGACGGCAAGGGGCGCATGTAAGTATGTACTGTTTGTTTTTTTTACATTTTACGCTGGTAACCAGGGTAAACATCGGGTTACTAAGCGCGGCCCTGCGCTTAGTAACCCGATGTTTACCCTGGTTACCAGTGTAAAATATCGTTGGTATCGTTACTTTTGCTGTCAAACACAACGATACACGGCGATCGGACGACCAAATAAAGTTCTGAACTTTATTCAGCGACCAGGATCCTGATCGCTGCTGCGTGTCAAACTAAACGATATCGCTAGCCAGGACGCTGCAACGTCACGGATCGCTAGCGATATCGTTACAAAGTCGTTTCGTGTGAAGGTACCTTTAGAAGAAGGTAGAGAGTCAGTATTACGTTCCTGTCTGTGCTCACGCAAACGTCTTATCAAAACGGATAGCCAGGGACATGTCAGTATCAAGAGAGTCAGAAGAAGAGGGACAGAGCCAACACGTCCTTAACTTCATCAGAGTCCATAAAGAAACCGGCAGCGAACGGCCCAAGCCCGGGGGTCTCCCTGCAGAGAGGATTTAATGAAACCTACAAGCTGGATCTCAGAAACAGACAATTGTGGGTGGAGCCTGAAATACAGGCAACAGCTTTTCTTAAAGTGACCCAGTCAGCAGGATTGTGCTCAGTGACTACAGTGTCAGGTCGGTGCAGTTATACTGATTACACTGATACCTGTGATCAGGATTGTGCTCAGTGACTACAGACAGTGTCAGGTCGGTGCCGTTATACTGATTACACTGATACCTGTGATCAGGATTGTGCTCAGTGACTACAGTGTCAGGTCAGTGCCGTTATACTGATTACACTGATACCTGTGATCAGGATTGTGCTCAGTGACTACAGACAGTGTCAGGTCGGTGCCGTTATACTGATTACACTGATACCTGTGATCAGGATTGTGCTCAGTGACTACAGACAGTGTCAGGTCGGTGCCGTTATACTGATTACACTGATACCTGTGATCAGGACTGTGCTCAGTGACTACAGTGTCAGGTCAGTGCCGTTATACTGATTACACTGATACCTGTGATCAGGATTGTGCTCAGTGACTACAGACAGTGTCAGGTCGGTGCCGTTATACTGATTACACTGATACCTGTGATCAGGATTGTGCTCAGTGACTACAGACAGTGTCAGGTCGGTGCCGTTATACTGATTACACTGATACCTGTGATCAGGATTGTGCTCAGTGACTACAGTGTTAGGTCGGTGCCGTTATACTGATTACACTGATACCTGTGATCAGGATTGTGCTCAGTGACTACAGACAGTGTCAGGTCGGTGCCGTTATACTGATTACACTGATACCTGTGATCAGGACTGTGCTCAGTGACTACAGTGTCAGGTCAGTGCCGTTATACTGATTACACTGATACCTGTGATCAGGATTGTGCTCAGTGACTACAGACAGTGTCAGGTCGGTGCCGTTATACTGATTACACTGATACCTGTGATCAGGATTGTGCTCAGTGACTACAGACAGTGTCAGGTCGGTGCCGTTATACTGATTACACTGATACCTGTGATCAGGATTGTGCTCAGTGACTACAGACAGTGTCAGGTCGGTGCCGTTATACTGATTACACTGATACCTGTGATCAGGACTGTGCTCAGTGACTACAGTGTCAGGTCAGTGCCGTTATACTGATTACACTGATACCTGTGATCAGGATTGTGCTCAGTGACTACAGACAGTGTCAGGTCGGTGCCGTTATACTGATTACACTGATACCTGTGATCAGGATTGTGCTCAGTGACTACAGACAGTGTCAGGTCGGTGCCGTTATACTGATTACACTGATACCTGTGATCAGGATTGTGCTCAGTGACTACAGACAGTGTCAGGTCGGTGCCGTTATACTGATTACACTGATACCTGTGATCAGGATTGTGCTCAGTGACTACAGTGTCAGGTCGGTGCCGTTATACTGATTACACTGATACCTGTGATCAGGATTGTGCTCAGTGATTACAGTGTCAGGTCGGCGCCGTTATACTGATTACACTGATACCTGTGATCAGGATTGTGCTCAGTGACTACAGTGTCAGGTCGGCGCCGTTATACTGATTACACCGCTACCTGGTGATTAAATCTGTCTAGTGGTTGTTGTGTAATCTGAATTTGTAGTCTTAAGTTACTGAGATTCTCGTGGTCTAGGCGGTCTGTGGGTGAGGCTGTGGGGGGGCATGTGGGCGGAGCTGTGGGTGGCCTGTGGGCAGGGCTTTATATGATGCTCTGTTTACATATTCATATCTATGGGTTTATGACAGGTCACTATAATACTATTGGCTTTGAACAAAAAACTTCAGCTAAAAAGAGCTGGCGCAAGCGTTTCCTCCACATTTTTTTTCTAGGGTGTAAGGTGTGGTGCTCTCCAACTGAATGGAGCTGATTACTTCAGCTGAATAGCACACACACCCATACTGCCAGAATAGATGGCACTACATGTGCCAGACACTCTAACCTTAGTGGCTGAACAGAGCCTGTCCTTCAGTGTTTCTTGTTCTGAAGTTGCAGGAGCAGGCTCTAGAGATGTGACACCCAGTATGGCCCCCCCCACAGTACATTCTCCACACACACACACACACACACACACACACACACACACACACACACACACACACACACACACACACACACTATGATGCCTCCAGATTACATTCCCCCCACACACAGTATTATGTCCCCAGAGTACATTCCCCACACACACACACAGTATGATGCCCCCAGAGTACATTCAACCCACACACAGTCTGATGTCCCCAGAGTACATTCCCCACACACACACACAGTATGATGCCCCCAGAGTACATTCCCCACACACAGTATGATGTCCCCAGAGTACATTCCCCCCACACACACACAGTATGATGTCCCCAGAGTACATTCCCCCCCCCCACACACACAGTATGATGCCCCCAGAGTACATTCCCTACACACAGTATGATGTCCCCAGAGTACATTCCCCCCCCCCACACACAGTATGGTGCCCCCACAGTACATTCCACACACACACACACACACACACACACACACACACACACACACACACACACACACACACACACACAGTATGATGCCCCCAGAGTACATTCCCCTCACACACACACACAGTATGATGCCCCCAGAGTACATTCCCCACACACACACACACAGTATGATGTCCCCAGAGTACATTCCCCCCCACACACACACAGTATGATGCCCCCAGAGTACATTCCCTACACACAGTATGATGTCCCCAGAGTACATTCCCCCCCCCCACGCACAGTATGATGCCCCCACAGTACATTCCACACACACACACACACACACACACACACACACACACACACAGTATGATGCCCCCAGAGCACATTCCCCCCACACACAGTATGATGCCCCCACAGTACATTCCCCTCACACACACACACACACACACACAGTATGATGCCCCCAGAGTACATTGCCCACACACAGTATGATGTCCCCAGAGTACATTCCCCCCACACACAGTATGATGCCCCCACAGTACATTCCCCTCACACACACACACACACACAGTATGATGCCCCCAGAGTACATTCCCCACACACACAGTATGATGTCCCCAGAGTACATTCCCCCCCCCACACACACAGTATGATGCCCCCAGAGTACATTCCCTACACACAGTATGATGTCCCCAGAGTACATTCCCCCCCCCACACACAGTATGATGCCCCCACAGTACATTCCCCTCACACACACACACACACACACACACACAGTATGATGCCCCCAGAGTACATTCCCCACACACAGTATGATGTCCCCAGAGTACATCCCCCCCCCACACACAGTATGATGCCCCCACAGTACATTCCCCTCACACACACACACAGTATGATGCCCCCAGAGTACATTCCCCACACACAGTATGATGTCCCCAGAGTACATTCCCCCACACACACACACAGTATGATGTCCCCAGAGTACATTCCCCCCCACACACACACAGTATGATGCCCCCAGAGTACATTCCCTACACACAGTATGATGTCCCCAGAGTACATTCCCCCCCCACGCACAGTATGATGCCCCCACAGTACATTCCCCTCACACACACACACACACACACACACACACACACACACACAGTATGATGCCCCCAGAGCACATTCCCCCCACACACAGTATGATGCCCCCACAGTACATTCCACACACACACACACACACACAGTATGATGCCCCCAGAGTACATTCCCCACACACAGTATGATGTCCCCAGAGTACATTCCCCCCCCACACACAGTATGATGTCCCCAGAGTACATTCCCCCCCCACACACAGTATGATGCCCCCAGAGTATATTCCCCTCACACAGTATGATGCCCCCTCAGTACATTCCCCTCACACACACACAGTATGATGCCCCCAGAGTACATTCCCCTCACACACACACACACTGTATGATGTCCCCAGAGCACATTCCCCTTGTCACGCTGCAGCAATGCAGGTATGTGCTGACTCCACGAGGGAGAGTGGGTGACAGAAAAAGAGGTCACACTTGCCGCACCACAGCCCAGTGCACGCTGCACTGCGCCACCAGGTGGCGACAGAGAGTAGTCAAAACGAACCAAGTCAGTAATGGTCGGTAAGCGTATAGTTTAAAGGGGAAAACAGAACTCATGGCCAAAATACAAGCCGAGGGTCAGAACCAGCCAGGAGCAAAGGTACCAGAGACGTGAGAAAGAGAACGGAGTCAGAGTAAGCCAAAAGGTCAAAAAGCCAGACAGACGTGTGGTAACAAAGACAGAAAACAGGAGACGAAGTCAGACTTTTAGCCGAGTCACAAACGGAGGGGATACACACCAGAGTCACACTAGGTCAGGTACAGGAGACAGGTCAGGTACAGGTAAGGGAGGTCAGAGGCAAAAGGAACACAGGGGTTTCACAGGTTAGTAGTCCCAGCAAGCCCAAAACTATCAATGACACAAACTGTGGGCAAGAGCACCAAGAAATAGCCTCTCCCAAATCAAAGAGGCAGAAATAGTTAACCCCACCATGACCAGGCCGGAGTAGGAGAAACAAAGCAAACTCCGACCCGGATCATGACATTACCCTCCTCTCAAGGTGGGGGGGGGGGCACTGGACCCCCAGGTTTCCCAGGATAGCGGGTGTGAAAGACCCGGACCAATCGATCCGCATGGACCGACAGCGCTGGAACCTAGGACCGGTCCTCAGGACCGTAACCCTTCCAATGAATCAGATACTGGAGGGAACAACGGACCATGCGGGAGTCCACAATCCGTTCCACCTCAAATTCCTTCTGGCCTTCCACCGACACGGGTGGTGGAGGATGATACTCCCCTGAGGAAGGACCCAACGGTTTCAAAAGAGCTTTATGGAACACGTTGGGAATCCGGAAAGATGGAGGAAGACGTAAACGAAAGGACACCGGGTTGACCACCTCCATAATCTCGTAAGGGCCAATGAACTTAGGCCCCAACTTTAGTTGAAGGAATCTTGAGCTTTATATTCCGGGTAGACAACCATACCTTATCCCCAACCCAGAATACAGGCCCTACATATCATTTTTTGTCAGCAAAGAGTTTATATTTACCCTGAGCCCCACCAATATTCCTCTGAACTTCCTGCCACACCTCCCCCAACCGTTGAACCAAAATCAGCCCCAGGACATCCCGAATCCAGTCGGAAAAATTCCCTAAAATGAGGGTGAAAGCCATAGTTACAGAAGAAAGGGGAGCTACCTGTGGACTGATTAATGCGATTATTAAAAGCAAACTCAGCCACAGGCAAAGAGAAACACCAATCGTCCTGCCGAGCCGTGACCAGACATCGCAAAATTTGTTCCAGAATCTGATTGGTTCTCTCTGTCTGACCATTAGTCTCAGGATGGTAAGCAGAAGAAAAAGGTCAAACAGACACACAGCCTTTTACAAAAAGCCATCCAGAACTTGGACACAAGCTGCACCCCTCTGTCTGAAACCACATTCAAAGGCACACCATGCAATCGCACCACATGTACCACAAACAATTAATGTATAATCACCGCGCTAAACTGAACTGTGGTCAAAATACAGCAGGAATAAATGGCTCTAAAGCTTGATTGAAATAGAGTTTACTTGTTTATATTGGTGGCACAGAATGTGTAGAACAATCAGAGATTTCAGCTGACTGGTGCAACTGCTGAGAAGATAATACTGATTAAATGTGTTTGTGGTTTACTTGGATTATTACTAGATATATCGAGTATATATGTGAAATCATAAGGTGCACTTAAGGTTATTAATATTGAAGTGCACTTACTTGTAAAATCGTTGGTGGTATAGCATGCACTGCAGGACCCTTGGAGTAATAAATCGGCAGTCTGATGTTGCTGTACCGGGGTTCGGCGCTTTAGGATCACTGCCGATGAGGAGGAATGTTATCGCATTGAGCGGTGTAGTAAAGAGCCTCTGTTGCGCACAGAGGGACACCAGTAGCCCGCGTGCTCCGGCCGTGAATGCTAGGATGCGTCGCGCTAGGTGGGCGGAGCTAAGAGTGACGTCACAGAATAGCAAGGACGGGAGCTCGGTTGTTCCACAAACAACTTAGCAAGCGTCTCAGCATTCAGCAAACCTGACAAAGGCACAAAATGCGCCTGCTTACTAAATCTGTCCACCACCACCCAAATGACAGTTTTTCCATTAGAAGGAGGAAGATCGGTGATAAAATCCATGGACAGATGGGCCCCTGGTCTATCAGGAATTGGCAGTGGTACCAATTCCCCGGCCGGTCAATTACGCGAGTTCTTTGCCCGGGCACATACAAAACAGGAGGACACAAATCTAACCACATCCGAGGCCAATGAGGACCACCAAAACAACCTAGCGATCGCTCTACGGGTGGCCGTGATTCCAGGGTGCCCACTCAAAACAGAATCATGAAACTCTCAGAGAACCCTGAGACGAATTTGAACAGGCACAAAGAGCTTACCCACAGGCATAGACAGAGAAGCCAGAGACTGGGCCTCACGAATCGCTCGCTCCAACTCCGAGGAAACCCTGGCCACCACCACACCAGGCTGAAAAATGGAGGAAGGAGGTGACATCGGGTCCAGACTACGAGACAAGGTATCAGCCTTAATGTTTTTAGAACCTGGCCGAAAGGTGATAGAGAACTGGAACAGAGAGGAAAAAAAAGTGACCATCTTGCCTGTCTCAGAGTCAGTCTTTTGGCAGACTCAATATAAGCCAGATTCTTATGGTCCATAATTACAGTGATTTTATGGACAACCCCCTCCAAAAAATGCCTCCATTCTTCAAAAGCCAATTTAATGGCCAACAATTCTCGATTCCCCACATCATAATTCTTTTCTGCGGGAGAGAATTTCCTAGAGAAGAAAGCACAGGGTCTTAAGTTCGTTAGAGTGGCAGGCCCCTGGGACAACACCGGCCCCACCCTCACCTCAAAGGCGTCCATCTCAACAATAAATGGTTCCGATGGATCTAATTGAATCAAAACAGGGGCAGACATGAAACATTTTTTTAATGCCGAAAGAGCAACTACAGCAGGAGCCGGCCAATTCTTGACATCAGACCCTTTCTGAGTTAAATCTGAGGGATTTGACAATCTGCGAAAAACCCCTTGTAGCGTGGCTAAAGGGTGTCTAATCGACGGGAGATATGTGTCGCATAGATGGCTTGCCGCTGTGATGTAACCATAGCTACCTATATGTCTGTCAGGACCTGTGGTGATGTCAGACCACATGGCTAATCATGTGATGGGTTACTGGGTGTGGTTAGCTCTATATAAGACAGGCTAATGCTTAACACAGGAGATGTGTGTGGAGCTGCTAGCCTCCAGTGTGTTAAAGGTCCAGGTCTGAGCCTGAAAGACTGGACACTTTGTTTTTCCTTTTCCTGAACTAAAGGCTATTTGTTTGCTGTTATTTTGCCACGTGGTTTATGATGTAATAAACCTATGAACTTTTAAAGGAACGTGCCTCCTGAAGTGTCAGCCATCGCACCTGAGTGAGTGAAATCCCTACAATTGGTGGAGAATGCGGGCAGCGTTCCCAGTGGAGACGTAAGTCTATTTTTGAATGTCCTGGGTCAAGTCGGCTGTAAGCCAGCAAGCATTGCCGGGGAAAATGGAGGACCTGCTGAAACACTTGGTCCAGTTGCAGTCACAGCAGGAGCAACGGCAGCAGGAACAGCAAGAGACCAACAGGCTGTTGCAGTCACAGCAGCAGGAGACCAACAGGCTGTTGATGCAGCAGATACAACAGAGCCAGCAGGAGCAACGGCAGAGCCAGCAGGAGCAACGGCAGCAGATGCAGCTTCTGGCAACCGCCATCCAGGGCAAGATGAGTGCCCCAACCCCAGGTTTGGCTGATGACACCAACGTCCGGAAGACGGTAAGACGCGCATTGCAGAAAATGACCCCCGGGGATGATGTTGAGGCCTTCCTGACGGTGTTTGAGAGGGTCGCTGAGAGGGAAAAACTCCCGCCAGAGCAGTGGGCAGAGGTACTGGCGCCATACCTGACGGGAGAACCCCAGAAGGCGTACTATGATTTGACCTTGCAGGATGCCAAAGAGTATCACAAATTGAAAGCCGAGGTTCTAGCACGTTTGGGGGTGACACTGACTGTTAGAGCACAGCGAGTTCACTCCTGGGCTTATCACCGGGACAAACCGCCTCGCTCCCAAATGTTTGACCTGTTGCACCTGGTCCAGAAATGGCTGCAGCCAGAGTCCTCTACGCCTGCACAGATGGTAGAACGAGTGATGATGGATCGGTTTGTGCATTACCTCCCGAGGTCCATACAGACTTGGGTTGCCCAGGGTGATCCCCAGAATGCCGACGAACTGATCGGACTGGTCGAGAGATACCAAGGGTTGGAAGGCTCCTCCGGGAGACAACCCATGCCGTACTGGGGGTCCCAGAAGGGAGCGGAGTCCCAAAAAGGGGTGGTGCGTCCAAGGTCACAAAGGGCGGGGGAGGTGGTGCCCAAGGTCCCTACGGGTGATATTATTTGTTGAAGGTGCCACGGGCCAGGACATATAGCTGTCCGTTGTTCCCAGACCACTGAGCAGATGGACTGCAGCATGGGACGCTGTTGTTCATACTATGCGTATCCAGCCTGCAGTGTGAACTCTCCGCCCAACGAGGGACCTCAAGCGTGTCCCGTAAAGGTGAACGGTCGAGCAGTAACGGCACTGTTAGACTCGGGGAGCCTAGTGACCCTGGTGAGGGCCACTTTTCCTCTCCACCTGCTCCCGGGAAAGAAGGTCGGAGTGCGGTGCATCCATGGTGATGCAAAGGACTACCCTGTGGCTAGGGTGGACATTGAAACGGCATGTGGCACTGAGTCCCACATAGTCGGCGTCGTGCAGGACTTGTTGCACCCTATAATTATTGGCCGGGATTTCTGTTTGTTTTGGGATTTGTGGGGAAAAGGCTCTGAGCTCCCTAGCAAGAGTAGGGAACCAGTGAACCCTGGAAGGGTGTCACCACACCTAGAGACAGACAGGTTTCCTTTTTGTGTGCTGGTTGGGGATGAGGAGGAAGTGTCCCCTGCATCTGACACTATGGAGTTAGAGGAAACCGGTAAAAATTTTGGGACTGCCCAACATAGGGACCCCACTCTGAGGGAAGCCTTTAATAATGTCACAGTTATTGACGGGGTGGTACAAGAGCCGGGGGCAGACACAAGGTTTCCCCATTTTCTGATGAGTGGGGAGTTGTTGTACCGGGTCACGAAAATAAGGGAGGAGTTGGTAGAGCAGTTGGTAGTGCCGGGTCCATTTAGATGGAAGGTGTTGGACATGGCCCATTCACACATCTTGGGTGGACACCTAGGGGTGGAAAAAACGCAGGAACGGGTTGTGCAGAGATTCTATTGGCCTGGGTGTCACCGAGAAATAGTGAACTATTGCAGGTCCTGCCCTACATGTCAGCTAACTGCTCCCACTCCTCATTTCCGGAACCCCCTTGTGCCACTGACCATTATTGAGGTACCGTTCGAGAGAATTGCCATGGACTTGGTTGGTCCCTTAGTTAAATCAGCCCGGGGCCATCAGTATATATTAGTCATCCTGGACTATGCCACACGCTATCCTGAGGCAATTCCCTTGAGAAATTCTTCCTCGAAGAGTATAGCCCGCGAGTTGGTCCATGTCTTTTCCCGGACAGGTCTGCCGAAGGAGATCCTGACTTACCAGGGGACACCTTTCATGAGCAAGGTAATGAGGGAGTTATGCAAAGCCCTGAAAATCTCCCAGTTGAGGACCTCGGTGTACCATCCCCAGTCAGATGGTCTTGTTGAGAGATTTAACAAGACACTGAAGAGCATGCTGAGAAAAGCTATAGAGAAAGACGGTAGAGACTGGGATTGTCTCTTACCCTATCTGATGTTTTCCATTCGTGAAGTTCCACAGGCCTCCACAGGGTTCTCACCGTTTGAGCTTCTATATGGCCGACATCCGCGAGGACTCCTGGATGTAGCCAAGGAAACCTGGGAAGCCGAAGCCACGCCCCACAGAAGCGTCATTGAGCATGTGGCCCTGATGCAGCAGAGGATTGCAAAGGTGATGCCTATCGTGAAAGAACACCTCCTCCAGGCACAAGAAGCTCAGGCCAGAATCTACAACCGGTCTGCAAGAGTGAGGCAGTTCAATCCGGGAGACCGAGTTCTTGTGTTAGTTCCGACGGTGGAAAGCAAGTTCTTGGCCAAATGGCAAGGGCCATATGAGGTTGTCGAGAAACTTGGTGAAGTAAATTATAAAATTCACCAACAAGGAAGACGGAAACCATTCCAAGTATACCATGTCAACCTCATCAAGCCGTGGCAAGATAGAGAGCCGACAGTAACTCCATCGTTGTTAAGCAACCCAGAAGGTGAGGTTGGAGCGGTTACTATAGCGGACACGCTATCGAAGACCCAGAAACAACAGTGCCGGGAGTTACTCCAGAAAAACAGGGACCTGTTTTCAGAGTTGCCAGGACACACGAAGGTCATAGCGCACGAGGTCCTAACAGAGCCACATGTGCGGGTGAACGTGAAGCCCTATCGTATTCCTGAGGCTCGTCGAGAAGTTATCTCCAAGGAAGTGGAGCGTATGTTGAAGCTTGGAGTCATTGAGGAATCCAAGAGCGGTTGGTCGAGCCCAATTGTCCTGGTCCCAAAACCTGATGGAGAGTGGAGGTTTTGCAACGACTATCGGAAGTTGAATGAGGTCTCCAAGTTTGACGCTTATCCCATGCCCCGCGTTGATGAGCTCATCGAAAGGCTTGGACCTGCCAGGTACATAACCACCTTGGATTTGACGAAGGGGTATTAGCAGATCCCCATGGCACAGGAAGCCAAGGAGAAGACAGCGTTTTCTACACCAGATGGATGTTTCCAGTATGTCCGGATGAAGTTTGGCCTACAGGGAGCTCCGGCGACCTTCCAGAGGGCTATGGATAGAATCCTTGCACCCCATAAGGCATACGCTGCTGCGTACCTGGATGATATCGTCATCTTTAGCCCGGACTGGGAGAGTCATCTGGAAAAGGTCCAAGCGGTGTTTGATGCTGTAAGAGAGGCCGGGTTTACAATAAACCCGAAGAAGTGTGCCTTGGGTAAAGAAGAAGCTAAGCACCTTGGATACATAGGGGGCGTGGAGAAATAAAACCCCAAATCAGTAAAGTGGAGGCAATTCAAACATGGCCAAAACCAGTTTCCAAGAAGCAAGTTAAAGCCTTCCTGGGAATCGTGGGACATTACAGGAGGTTCATCCCAAACTTTGCCACGATGGCTGCGCCTCTGACTGACCTGCTAAAAGGGACAAAATCAGTAATGGTTAAGTGGTCCGAAGAAACAGAGTCAGCCTTCCAAGAAATGAAAGAGGCTTTGTGTAAGCAACCCGTTCTGATGGCCCCAAACTTCAAAAAAGAGTTTATTCTTCAGACAGATGCCTCAGATGTCGGGGTGGGAGCAGTCCTTTCCCAGGAGCTACATGGGGAGGAGCATCCTGTCCTCTATCTGAGTAGGAAGTTGTCCTCGTCTGAAAAGAACTACTCAGTCGTTGAGAAGGAGTGCTTGGCCATAAAATGGGCGGTTCACACATTACGGTACTATCTGCTGGGACACAAATTTAGATTGATATCCGACCATGCCCCACTTAGGTGGATGAGGGAAACGAAGGGTAGAAATGCTAGGGTCACCCGTTGGTTCTTAGCCCTGCAGGACTTCTGTTTCCATGTGGAACATAGGGCCGGAAAGCTGCACGGTAATGCTGATGCCCTGTCAAGAATCCCTTGTCTAGTGGGGGAAAGTGCCAAGCCCCACGGCTTTAGGCAGAGGGGGGAGGTATGTAGCGTGGCTAAAGGGTGTCTAATCGACGGGAGATATGTGTCGCATAGATGGCTTGCCGCTGTGATGTAACCATAGCTACCTATATGTCTGTAAGGACCTGTGGTGATGTCAGACCACATGGCTAATCATGTGATGGGTTACTGGGTGTGGTTAGCTCTATATAAGACAGGCTAATGCTTAACACAGGAGATATGTGTGGAGCTGCTAGCCTCCAGTGTGTTAAAGTTCCAGGTCTGAGCCTGAAAGACTGGACACTTTGTTTTTCCTTTTCCTGAACTAAAGGCTATTTGTTTGCTGTTATTTTGCCACGTGGTTTATGATGTAATAAACCTATGAACTTTTAAAGGAACATGCCTCCTGAAGTGTCAGCCATCGCACCTGAGTGAGTGAATTCCCTACACCCTTTATAAATTTTCGATAATAATTTGCAAATCCTAAGAAATGCTGGAGAACTTTAAGATCTTTAGGTTGCACCGAATCAACAATGGCCTGAACCTTTCTATGGTCCATACGGAATCCCTCTGCAGAGGAGATAAACCCCAGAAAGGATAATTTCTGAACAACCAACATTTCTCAGGTTTAGCAAAAAGACAGTTCTCCCGGAGCCTCTGGAGAACTGCACGAAGATGACCTATGTTATCCTGTCTATCCTCTGTGTACACCAGAATATCATCGAGAGACTACCATAAAGCGCCTAATTAAGTCAGAGAAAACATGATTGATAAAATTCTGGAAAACTGCTGGCGCATTAGTCAGACCGAAAGGCATAACCAAATTCTCAAACAGTCCCTCCGAGGTGAGAAAAGCAGTTTTCCACTCATCCTCTTCACGTATACGGATAAGATTGCATGCCCCATGGAGGTCTAGTTTAGAAAACCACTTGGCCCCAGACAGTTGGTTATACAAATCAGTGATAAGCTGTGTGATTCCTATAAGTGTGTCCTAGAAGTGTGAAGATTAATTTTAGAATTAAAACCAGAATTGAACCAGAAGGGAACTGAAGGTAACTGGCCAGTCACTGTAAACAAGGCTTCTGTTTGTTTTCACCCCTATAATCTTTCACCTTCTGCTAACTCCCCAATCCCTACACCTAGTAAAGAACTGGTCATCTCCTCTTCAATCCTCCCCATCCATCTCACCTCCTCCTCAGAACTGTTTCTTATCATACAGTCCTCTGTCTCCAAGCACAGACAGCCACCACATGCCCTCTCCTGCTCCCACCTAACACTTTCTCTGCTCCTTCTCACTGCTGGTGATATCTCTCCAAATCCTGGTCCTCCTCACCACATCCCCACAGTCAGTTCTACCTCCCACCCACGCTCCATCACAAATTTCCGTAACCTCTCTAACCTTATACCCATTCGCCCAGCCCCCACTACCCAGTCCTACTAACAGGAGCTCTGTGGAACCCTCGCTCTGTCTGCAACAAGCTTTCCTACATCCACGATCTTTTTGTTACTACCAAACTTTCCTTCCTCGCCATCACTGAAACCTGGCTCACCCCTCCTGACACAGCCTCTCCTGCTGCACTGTAATAATTATAGGGGATAACTCAGGAGACTCTTTGCGTGGAACAAGACAACTACAGGACACAGTTTTATAAGTGGTAAAGTCTATATTATCACACGGTGATTCAAACAGGTGCAGAGAAAAACTCAAGTCCACAACACTTGGTGCAAATAATAAACGCAGCTTAGCAGTCTATAGGAAACTTCAGAGGAAAATGCAATCAAGCAGAAACTCTATGAAGGACAGTTATTCTTGAGGATACTTGACACGAATAAATCCTTGTCTTAGTCCAGGCACAGATATATATGCTTATTAGGCAGTTCAAATCATATCTTAGCTCAACCAGGGAGGCCTGGTTAATAGTCTCAGGTTATTGCAAAGCAGCAACAGCTTACATGATCAGCAAATGCAGATGGAAGTAAACACGAACAGCAGATGAAGGAGGATTACTGGAAACCTGTGTATGCAGCAGGAACTCAGAGCAGAGTAGCAGGATCACCACACAGGTTCACAGGAGCAGGTGTATAGCCAGGGAGTAATCAGAGGTCAGGAGCTGGATGCAAGGCAGAATACTCTAGCACAGACTGAAGGCTGGGGTGGAGTTTTATAGCAGGAGACAGTGCACATGAGACCAAAGACGCCATCTTGAAAGAGGGCAGTAATGCACAAAAGGTAAAAAACGTTCAGAGTCCTGACATGCACTTTCCTATGGTGGCTTCCACCTTTCTCACACAACCCGCCCCAGCAGCAAGCATGGCGGAGGAGTTGGTTTTCTCCTGTCAGATAACTGATCCTGCACCCCAATCCCACTGCCACCCTCTGTTACCCTCCCTTCCTTTGAGGTGCACTCTGTGCGCATCTATGCCCCCACCAACCTCCAACTGGCTGTCATTTACCGCCCCCCAGGGCCAGCCACCACCTTCTTTGACCACTTCACCACCTGGCTACTTCATTTCCTTTCCGCGGACATCCCCACTATCATCATGGGCGACTTCAACATACCCATTGACACTTCCCTCTCAGCTGCCACTAAACTTCTATCTCTCACTTCCTCCTTTGGCCTCACTCAATGGTCTTCTGGAGCCACTCACAAAGATGGTCACGCATTTTACCTCATCTTCACCCGCCTCTGCTCCCTATCTAACCTCTCTAACTCACCTCTTCCTCTTTCTGACCACAATCTACTCACATTCTCTTCCCTCTCCACTCCTTGTCTACAATCCCCACCCCACAAATTTGCACACCCTCGCGGAAACCTTAAACACCTTGATCTACATTCACTCTCTGAATCCCTCCTCCCTCTCACAGACATAAGTTCCCTACACAATGCAGATGACGCTGCCGCTCTATATAACACCACAATAGCTGCAGCTTTGGAATCTCTTGCCCCTCTCACACATACCAAAGCTCGCAAAATCAACCGACAGCCGTGGCACACAAGCCTGACCAAAGAACTGAGGTGAGCTTCCAGGGCTGCAGAGCGGAGATGGAAAAGATCCCACTCCAACGAGCACTTTATCACATTCAAACAGTCCCTCACTACTTTCAAGACCACACTCGCCACAGCTAAACAAACCTACTTCTCGTCTCTCATATCCTCCGTCTCACAACCCTAAACAGTTATTCAACACCTTCAACTCTCTCCTCCGTCCCCCAGCACCTCCTCCCTCCCCACTCATCTCAGCTGAAGACTTTGCCTCATTTTTCAAGCAGAAGATTGAGAACATCACAGATAGTTTTAGTCGACAACCCCCAGAGACCTTCCTCCTAACTACCCAGCCCTCCACCTCGAAAACCAACTTCTCCACCATTACAGAAGATTGACTCTCCACTCTACTCTCAAGATCGCATCTCACCACCTGTGCACTTGACCCGATCCCTTCCCACTTCATCCCAAACCTCGCCACAGTCTTCATCCCAACGCTAACCCATCTCTTCAACCTATCACTAGCAACTGGTGTTTTCCCCTCAAGCTTTAAACATGCCTCAATCACACCTATCCTCAAAAAGCCCTCTCTTGACCCATCCTCTGTATCTAGCTATCGCCCTATATCACTTCTCCCCTATCCCTCAAAACTACTGGAACAACACGTCCATCTTGAACTGTCCTCCCATCTATCTTCCTGCTCCCTCTTCGACCGCTTACAATCAGGCTTCCGGTCACACCACTCCACTGAAACTGCCCTAACTAAGGTCACCAATGACCTCTTAACTGCCAAGAGCAAACAACACTACTCTATCTTCCTCCTCCTGGACCTGTCCTCTGCCTTTGACACAGTGGACCATTCCCTATTACAGACCCTCTCATCCCTTGGCATCACAGACTTGGCCCTATCCTGGATCTTGTCATACCTAACTGACCGAACATTCAGCGTCTCCCATTCACACACCACCTCCTCACCTCGCCGGCTATCTGTCGGAGTCCCGCAAGGTTCAGTTCTAGGGCCCCTGCTCTTCTCCATTTACACTTTTGGCCTGGGACAGCTCATAGAATCTCACGGTTTTCAGTATCATCTCTATGCTGATGACACACAGATCTACATCTCTGGACCAGATATCACCACCCTACTAACTAGAATCCCTCAATGTCTATCCACTATTTCATCCTTCTTCTCCGCTAGATTTCTAAAACTTAACATGGACAAAACAGAATTCATTGTCTTTCCCCCATCTCACGCGACCCCCCAACGAACCTATCCATTACAGTAAACGGCTGCCCACTCTCCCCAGTCCCACAAGCTCGCTGTCTCGGGGTAATCCTTGACACTGATCTCTCCTTCAAACCGCATATCCAAGTCCTTTCCACTTCCTGCTGCCTTCAACTCAAAAATATTTCACGGATCCATACATTCCTAAACCAAGAATCTGCAAAAACCCTAGTTCATGCCCTCATCATCTCCCGCCTCGACTACTGTAACCTCCTGCTCTGTGGCCTCCCCTCTAACACTCTCGCACCCCTCCAATCTATTGTAAACTCTGCTGCCCGACTAATCCACCTGTCCCCCCGCTATTCCCCGGCCTTTCCCCTCTGTCAATCCCTTCACTGGCTCCCCATTACCCAGAGACTCCACTACAAAACCCTAACCATGACATACAAAGCCATCCATAACCTGTCTCCTCCATACATCTGTGACCTCGTCTCCCGGTACTTTCCTGCACGCAACCTCCGATCCTCACAAGATCTCCTTCTCTACTCCCCTCTTATCTCTTCTTCCCATAATCGCATACAAGATTTCTCTCGCTCATCACCCCTACTCTGGAACTCTCTACCACAACATATCAGACTCTCACCTACCATCGAAACCTTCAAAAATAACCTGAAGACCTACCTCTTCCGGCAAGCCTACAACCTGCAGTAACCACCGATCGACCAAACCACTGCATGACCAGCTCTATCCTCACCTACTGTATCCTCACCCATCCCTTGTAGATTGTGAGCCCTCACGGGCAAGGTCCTCTCTCCTCCTGTACCAGTTGTGACTTGTATTTTCAAGATTATTGTACCAGTTTTTATTATGTATACTCCTCCTCACATGTAAAGCGCCATGGAATAAATGGCGCTATAATAATAAATAATAATAATAAGCGGGAGAGGATAAGTGTTCCTCACAGTAATCTTATTTAGTTCTCGGAAATCGAGGCATGGGCGCAGACCACCAATTTTTTTTTTTTTTTTTTAACAAAAAAGAACCCAGCCGCCACAGGGGATACAGAGGGGCGAATGTACCCTTTGCAAAGGCTCTCAGAAATGTATTCTTTCATGGCAAATCTCTCAGGACCAGATAGATTACCTAAACGGGCCTTGGACAATTTAGCATTAGAAACCAGGTCTATAGTACAATCAAATGGGCGGTGTTGTGGTAAAGCCTCAGCCTCTTTTTCCAAGAACACATCCTCAAAGTCTCTCAAGTACTCCGGAATACCCTCGAGACTGACGGATGACACAGACACCGAAATAAGGCAACATTTAGAACAATTAGGTCCCCCCTTTACAATATCGCGGGACCCCCCAGTCAATAACCGGGTTATGTAGTTGTAACCATGGAAAACCTAACACCAGTCCAGCCGGGAGATTGTCCAGGACAAAGCATGACATATTCTCCTGGTGTAAGGCCCCCACCTTAATGGTAAACTCCTCAGAGATTAAATTAACCCCGTTCTTTGTGATAGGTGAAGAGTCGATAGCCACAAGTTTAATGGGAGTCTCCAGCCTAAATGTCCCTAACTTACAGGTGGCCACCAGTTTGGAGTCAATAAAATTCATGGAGGACCCGCAGTCCACAAAAGCCGAGGTAGCAAAAACACAGTCCATAACAGCTAGTTCCACTTTCAACAATATCTTTGAAAATGAAGATAAAGGTACCTGTGAATCTGGGTGACCACCACGACAATCACTCAGAGTCGCTTGAAAGTCGGTGAGCAGGAAGGACAGTCCATTTTCCAATGTCTGGGATGTCCGCAGTAAAAACAGAGTTTGCCAAGTCGCCGACGTCTCCTCTCCTTTTCTTTGAGAGTGATGGCTCCCACTTCCATGGGCTCAACAGGTGGCAAAGACTCTGGCTTACCAGGAAGGAAAGGAGCCTCCAGTTGCATGGCTCCTCTCTCTCGTAACCTCCGATCCATGCAGACAGCTTGAGTCATTGCCTCTTCCAAGGAACTGGGGGAAGGATGGAGAGCCAGAGCATCCTTTAAATGTTAAGACAGTTCCCTCTGGAACAAACACCTGAGAGCCAAGTTGCTCCAGGAAACCTTGGAAGACCGCCGCTGAAACTCCGAACAGTACCACTCGGCTGAGAGCTTACTCTGAGAGAGCCTCCTAATAGTGTCCTCTGCAAGTCTAACACGATCCGGTTCGTCATATATCAGTCCAGGAGCATCAAAGAACATATTCACAGACATTCTTTCGGGGGCAGTCGGAGGTAAGGAAAATGCCCACGACTGCGGACCATCCCGAAGTAAAGATGTAACTATCCCCACCCGCTGATTCTCATCCACTGAAGATCGGGGGCTAAGGGAAAATAATAGTTTGCAACTCTCGTTGAACGCATGGAATTGTTCCTTCTCACCAGAGAACGTGTCAGGTAGTTTAACAGAGGGTTCAGGAGAGTGCAGAGAAACATCAGTCATCTCACCTGACTTAGGGTACTGTCACACAGTGAAATTTTGATCGCTACGACGGCACGATCCGTGACGTCGCAGCGATCGTATGATTATCGCTCCAGCGTCGTAGACTGCGGTCACACGTTGCAATCACGGCGCTGGAGCGATGCCGAAGTCCCCGGGTAACCAGGGTAAACATCGGGTAACTAAGCGCAGGGCCGCGCTTAGTAACCCGATGTTTACCCTGGTTACCAGCGTAAACGTAAAAAAAACAAACAGTACATACTTACATTCCGGTGTCTGTCCCCCGGCGTTCTGCTTCTCTCCACTGTGTAAGCGCCATAGCCGGAAAGCACAGCGGTGACGTCAGACATCACCGCTGTGCTCGCTTTCCGGCCGGCTGGCGCTCACACTGCAGAGAAGCTGAGACGCTGGAGGACAGACACCGGAATGTGAGTATGTACTGTTTGGTTTTTTTACGCTTACGCTGGTAACCAGGGTAAACATCGGGTTACTAAGCGCGGCCCTGCGCTTAGTTACCCGATGTTTACCCTGGTTACAAGCGAACACATCGCTGGATTGCTGTCACACACAACGATCCAGCGATGTCAGCGGGTGATCAAGCGACGAAAGAAAGTTCCAAACGATCTGCTACGACGTACGATTCTCAGCAGGATCCCTGATCGCTGCTGCGTGTCAGACACAGCGATATCGTATGGATATCGCTGGAACGTCACGGATCGTACCGTCGTAGCGATCAAAATTTCACTGTGTGACAGTACCCTTACTGACAGAGGAAGAGCAAACACCCTGGACTATCTTAACTGTCTCTGCAAGCTCCCTCTGCACCTGCTGAGAGGTAGTCAAAGTCCTATGCTCCATGGATAATGTCTGCATCAGCTGTGTCAGGTTAGTTATTTGATCCGCCAAGGTTTGCAGCGGATCCATGACCAGAGATATAGAAAAAAAAAAGTGTGAAATCTCTTTTAAATGTTTCAGGGTCAGTGATAATGTCGTGCTGCAGCAATGCAGGTATGTGCCGACTCCACGAGGGAGAGTGGGTGACAGAAAAAGAGGTCACACTTGCCGCACCGAAGCCCAGTGCACTGCGCCACCAGATGGCAACAGAGAGTGGTCAAAACGAGCCAAGTCAGTAACGGTCGGTAAGTGTATAGTTTAAAGGGGAAAACAGAACTTGTGGTCAAAATACAAGCCGAGGGTCAGAACCAGCCAGGAGCAAAGGTACCAGAGACGTGAGAAAGAGAACGGAGTCAGAGTAAGCCAAAAGGTCAAAAGCCAGACAAACGTGTGGTAACAAAGACAGAAAACAGGAGACGAAGTCAGACTTTTAGCCGAGTCACAAACGGAGGGGATACACACCAGAGTCACACTAGGTCAGATACAGGAGACAGGTCAGGTACAGGTAAGGGAGGTCAGAGGCAAAAGGAACACAGGGGTTTCACAGGGGTTTCACAGGTTAGCAGTCCCAGCAAGCCCAAAACTATCACTGACACAAGCTGCCAGGAAGAGCACCAAGAAATAGCCACTCCCAAATCAAAGAGAGGCAGAAATAGTTAACCCCACCATGACCAGGCCGGAGTAGGAGAAACAAAGCAAACTCCAACCCGGATCATGACACTCCTCACACACACAGTGTGATGCCCCCAGAGTACATTCCACACACACACACACACACACACACACACACACACACACACACACACACACACACACACACACACACACACACACACACACACACACACACACACACACACACACACACACACACACACACACACACACACTATGATGCCCCAGAAAACATTCCCCTCACACACACACAGTATGATGCCCCCAGAGTACATTCCCCTCACACACACAGTATGATGCCCCCAGAATACATTCCCCTCTCACACACAGTATGATGCCCCCAGAATACATCCCCCCACACACACTGTATGATGCCCCCAGAGTACATTCCCCCCACACACACACTATGATGCCCCCAGAGTACATTCCCCCCCACACACACTATGATGCCCCCAGAGTACATTCCCCCCCACACACAGTATGATGCCCCCACAGTACATTCCCCTCACACACACAGTATGATGCCCCAGAGTATATTCCCCACACACACACAGTATGATGCCCCTAGAGTACATCCCCCCCACACACAGTATGATGCCCTCAGAGTACATTCCCCCTACACACACAGTATGATCCCCAAGAGTACATTCCCCCCCACACACACACAGTATGATGCCCCAGAATACATTCCCCATACACACACACAGTATGATGCCCCCAGAGTACATTCCACACACACACAGTATGATGCCCCCAGAGTACATTCCCCCCCTCCATACACACAGTATGATGCCCCCAGAGTACATTCCCCCCCCACACACACAGCATAATGCCCCCAGAGTACATTCCCCCCCACACACAGTGTGATGCCCCCAGAGTACACTCCCCACACACACAGTATGATGCCCCCAGAGTACATTCCCCTCACACACACACACAGTATGATGCCCCCAGAGTACATTCCCCCCACACACAGTAAGATGCCCCCAGAGTACATT